>NW_006921717.1:7465879-7484602 GCF_000298275.1 Orycteropus afer afer | reverse complement strand
AATCACTGCCATTAAGTCAGTTCAATGACCCCTCCTCGGGTTTCAGAGGCAGTATCTCTATGGAAGTAGATTGCCCAATCTTCCTTCCGAGGAGTGGCTGTTGGGTTTGAACTGCCAGCCTTCTTCTGATCAGCAGTCAAATACCTTAGGCATTATATCACCAGAGCTCACATTTGCTTCTTTACATCATGGAAAATACTTGATTGGTCACCAGACATTCTCTGTTTTACATTGATGGATGATAGATTTTGTTGTATTCATTCAAGTGGGGTTGGGCTTTGTTCTGGGATACAGTTAGTTATTTGAGATCAGTTTGATCCTTTTGAGATCTGTTTTTAAGCTTTGTTAGGACAGGCCTCATAGCATTCTTTAATCTATAGCTGATTTATTACCATTACTGAGGTCCTGCCCTGTGTATTGTAAGGTCTTTCCACGGCCGGAACCATCCCCAGCCCTCTGTGTGCTTTAGGAATTGTTTGGCCTACAATTCTGGTAGGTCTTTTCCTGGCTTCAAGTAGTTTCTTCTCATGAGTGCCCTGGTTACCACTCAGCCAGACTTGAGGACATTGTCCTGCAGCGTCTCCTAATTGACATGGGACTTTCTTATGACTTGGTCAAGATGAGTTTAGGATAGATAGTGGCTACTCAAAGGTCTGTTGCTCCTCTGCTCATTCATTTCAGCCTGGATGTCCTCTGTATTTCCGGTATAGGTTTCCAAGAATGATAAGCAGTGACACATGAAAACTTTTAACCCAGAAAAAATATTGCTTAGGTAAAACAACAAAAAGTAACTTCTTAAGTAATCCTTGTCTGAGAAATCTCCTCTGAAGTTTTGTCCTGGAATTATTCCCTGAACTAAAAGCTCACTTTTGACTTGTGGTTCTTTGCCTCTGTAATAGCACAATGAAATCTGATTTTCTCACTTGCCCTGAATAAAATCTGTGGAATTCAGTCACATGAACATCTGTGAATGTTATATTTCAAAGCAAAACTTCTCCAGAGGGGTCTTGTGGTTTTTCTCTTTGTCTCTAACAATGCTAGGGGACAATCACAGAAAACTGGACCACACTGGGGTACTCTGGAACACCAAGACTTAGGGTCCAAGGTTGCATATTGATGTGTCAGAAAGATCTAGAGACAGATTTTCCAAGAAAATTAACAGGAAGTTTTTTTGTACTAGGGAGCTAAATCCCTTGTTTTGGCAACTGTGTGTGTGTGTGTGGGGGGGGGGGACTCACAGTGCCCAGCTGGTTAAAGGAGAAGCCCTTCCTTTTTTTGTTGTTGCTTATTTTTACATTTAAAACAATTAAGGTACAATTCACATAAAATAAAATTAACCATTGTAAAGTGTGCAATTTAGTGGGATTTGGTACATTCGCAGTGTCATGCAACCATCACCTCTATCTAGTTCTAAAGCATTTTCAGCACTCCAAAAAGAAACTACCCTCCTTTCCCCAGACCAGCTCCTTTTTGTACAAGATTTCTAAGTGCCAGGGTTGGCACTAAGAATGTCTTCTGTCAAGGACTTTGAGGCATGGGGAAAAGGCACACATGGGCTTTTGGAGGCAGACAAGCCCAGGTTATAAAGCCACTTTGGGTATTTATCTGTGTGACCTGGGCTAGTTGCTTAATTTATTAAGTCTCAAATTGGGCATAATATCAATTTCACAGTTTGTTTTGAAATATCTAGAGGAGAGTATTTCTTAAGAATTGAAACTCAGGTATTTTGACTGTGGTCCTTGGCTAAGTGTCAAAGGGCAGCCTCTATTTTCTAGGGTCTCTGTGGAGGATTCTGGGAAACAAACTTGATGCTGATGCCTTTCTCTCAGCCTTTAGCAGCAGGAAAACCTTGGGAACTTACACTGAAGTATATTTCAGGACATCTACAACTACTTCAAATGACTAACATCATGCTTATTTTGTGGTGGATGCTAAAAAAATTGCAAGAATAAATGAGACAGTCATTCCTTATTCAGGCAATTCTGAGTACATGTTGGAATTTGAGTCTAGGACCATAACTATTGTTCCATGAGAACCTGGCACCTCAAAGGGCAATGGAATAATAGCCTTTTAGGGTTAGCAAGCAACTCTACCCCTTCCAAGTTATCACTGATTCTAAGAATTCTTTATCCTTGGGGACATTGCTTCTTCTTCTTCTTCTTCTTTAATTTTTTATTGTGATTTGGGTGAACATTTACAGAGCAAATTCACTTTCCATGCAGCAGCTCACATACAATTTGTCTCATGACATTGACTACAGTTTCCCACAATGCAACAGCTCCCCTCCCACTTCCTCCCCATAATTACCTCTTCCCTGTGTCCTTCCCTCCCATGCACTCCTGCCCCCCAAGCTGTCTCCCTGTGCATACACAGCCCTTCTATTCTCCCATGATTAATCTCTCCAAGGAGTGTATCTACCTAATGTAAATGTTCAGCTCGTATACCTGTCTTTTGTTTGGCTGGAAGCCACAGAAGTGGGTTCAATTCCAGACCTGAAGGGCAGCTAGGAGCCATAGTCTCAGGAGTTCCACAAAGCTCCATCAGACCAGCAAACCTAGTCCCTTTTTCTTTTCTTTTTCTTTTTTTATCATTTTGAGTTTTTTTCCACACTGCTTTCCCATTCCATCCAGGGTCTCCTACATAGATCCTTCTCTGAGTGGTTGACAGTGGTAGCTGGGCACCATCTAGTTCTTCTAGTCTCATAGTCATATAGGCTGAGGATCACATGGTATACCAGTTGCGTGGACCAATTGTTTCCATGCGTCTTTGGTTTTCTTCATTCTTCTGTGCTCTGGACGAGGAGAGACCCATCGTTGCACCTAGATGGCCACTTGCAAGCTTTTAAGATCCCTACTTTTAAGATCGCTACTCACCAAAGTAGGATGTAGAGCAATGTTTTTGTATAGTATGCTAGCCAGTTGAGCTTGATGTCCCCTGCTATGATGTCCCCTGGAACTATGGTCCTGAGCCCACAGGTCCAACTACTGACTCCCTCTGGGTAGCTGGCTGTGGCCAAGAAGTGACTACAACCTTGTCCCTTGTCAGCTCTACTATATACCTGGAAATTCTTACAGAACATACAAATACACTTGTAAAAACATTGTCTGCCAACCCTATACATGGTCATGGGCATGCTTCCCCCTGCATAGACATACCTAATAGTTCAGCCTGGGACATTGCTTCTTAGACTCTCCCTCTGAAGGACCATGATGGCAGAGAAGTGTGGGTGGGAGCTCTAGGATGAGCCAAGTTTACCCTGTGGCCTGTGTACCCTCAGAGGTACTGGCTTGTTAGTCTAAGAGGCAAAGCTATGGGGCAGTTCCTGGGCTTATCACCTTTTCTTGATGTGCAAGACAACTCCCACCTACATTCTCAGGACTCTCGTGGTGGGCATTTGTTATTATCGACAAAAGAGGGGGAGGCCTTCAACGAGATGGATTGACACGGTGGCTGCGATGATGGGCTCAAGTATAGCAGGGATTGTGGGACTGGCGTGGGATCGGGCAGTGTTTCGTTCTGCTGTGCATGGGGTCGCTATCAGTCGGAAACAACTCGATGGCACTTAACAACAACAACAACAATCAGCACAGTGCCGCCATTTTGAATTCTTGCAGGCAGCCTTCTGATCAGAGCAGGAACCAGATAACAAGCCCCACATCTCCAGGACTGCACTAGCACTCATAACTGTGATCAGGCGCCCAGAGAGGTACATCCTGCCCCCTCACCTTATACAACCTCTCAGTGACCAGAAACATGGCTCTCCCCACCTCCACCTATGCTACCACTGGTCAAACTTCCCTCATTGCCAGTGCTTTTAAAAAAATCTTTCTGCTTAGTTATTTCCTCCCTCTGTCTTCCCTGAAGAGCAGGAGCCCCTGCCCTGCTGTCCACACAGGTAGTAGCTCCTGCCGCTGCCCCTCCCTGTGGGGGGTAGTGCTCACTCCTCCGCAGGCATTTTTGGTGACTGTCGCTATGGACAATACTATGCAGCTTTTTCTCTTTCTTCTTTTTTTCTTCTCCTTAGTCCTCCCCTCTTCTCCCTTTTGTTTTCCTTTCTTATTTTCTTTTGTTTTTCCCTCTTAACACTCTCTTTTTTGTTCCATCTTCTTATTTCTTTTTGTTCCTGCCTCCACTTTGGGTCAACAGCACGTGTGTCACACTTCCACATCTGGCAGTGTGAGCTATCCCTAAGTGAACTCCCTGTTTCTACTGTGGCTGTGCTGGGCAGCTAACACTTGGAGCAAGGTTGGTTGGTTGATTTTGATTTTTTTTTTTCTCTGTCTCCTCTTTTTTTCTTTTTCTTTCTTCTCTTTTCTCAGTCCTTCCTGCTTCCCCCCTTTGCTATTTTTTTTTTTTATTATTCTTTATGTTTTTCTCCCACTCCCCTGCATCTTTATTCATATCTTTACCTTCTTCCTTTTTTGACCTGGTTGAGTGAATATCTTGCCCACCACACCCCCACATTCAGTATTGCCACCTCTAACCCTCTGTTTTCGGTGGTACATGCTCCCTGGGGGAAGTGCTACATTTCCACTGCAGCTATGTTTGGTGGCTGTCACTTGTCACTTTTTTTTTTTTCTCTTCTGTTTTTTCTTTTTCTTTTGACTCTTTCTTTCCTCTTAGGGTCCCCCCTCCCACTGACTTCCTTTTTTTTTTTTTTTTTTCTCTTTCTTCTCCCTTTCTACACCCCTCCTTTTTCTTCTATCTTTCCCCAGCAGTTGGGAACCAGTGACACTACACAGCCACCCCTGGTGCTCCATCCACTGGGCAGGTGTCACTGCCTCCTCAAGTACTACTGGACCAATGACAGATAGTGGCCAACACCCACCCACCCTACCCTCAGCTGCTCTGCATGATCAGTGATCAGAGACTTGTGCCCACACTTCCACCTGCTACCAGATCTGCCCAGAGACAGGTGGGGAGTGCCCTAGTGCTGCCAAACTGGCAGCCAGAGTAGCACGACTGCCCTTTTGCCCAGATATACTAAAACAGAACCAAAAAAAAAAAAAAAAAAATCAGGGTGAAGTGAACCAAGCTACAATCACCAAATTAATACAATAACACTACAGTGTCTCTGAGACAACAGACAACTTCAGATCACACACACACATGCACACACACAAACAGGACATGATGCCTCAAACAAGTAAGCAAAGTACAGGGCCAGAGGAAGATATACCAGTGGAATTACTGATAAGGAATTGAAAATAATTATATTTTGATTCCTTCAACAGATTGAAAGAAAGCTTGAGGAAATGACAAACAAAATCAAGGAAAACAGAGACAAAGCTCTAGATTTTTTTTTAATACAAGAACAAATTGACAAAATAAATAGAAAATTAGAAGCCATACAAAAACAGCAAATAAATCCAAAAAGGTTAATAATAAAATTTCAGAAAAGGGTAATACATTGGAAGGACAGAGGAATAAAATTGAATCAATGGAACACAGAATTAGCAAGATTGAAGACAAATCTCTCAACACCAATCTTTTGGAGGAGCAATGACAAAAATGAATTAACAAAATGAGGAAAGCTTAAGATTGAGACACTGTGAAGAGGACTAATTTACGCGTGACTGGAATTCCAGAAGAGGAAAACACACCCACACACACACACACACACACACAAGCACTCAGAAAATTGTCAAAGATTTGTTGGAAGAAAGTTTCTCTAATATCATGAAAGATGAGAAGATATGCATTCAAGAAACTCAACAAATCCCAGATAGAATAGACCCCAAAAGAAAATCACAGAGACATATATATCATAATCAAACTTTCCAAAATCAGAGGAAAAAAAAAAATCTTGGAAGCAGGTCAGGAAAAACAAAAAGTCACCTACAAAGGAGAACCAATAAGACTAAGCTCTGATTTCTCAGCAGAAACCTCAAGAAGACAATGGGGTGATATATAAAACACTGAAAGAAAAAAATTGTCAACTAAGAATTATGTATCCAGCAAAATTAGTTCTCAAATAAAATGATGTAATGAGGACATTCTCTGATAAATAGAAGTTAAGAGAATTGGCAAAAACCAGACCAACCGTACAAGAAATGCTAAAGGGAGTCCTCCAGACAGAGAACCACCAATAGCAGGCAACAACTGAAGACTGACATATGGCAACATCACCTGGGAATCAACCCAGATATAAAAAATGAAAAAAAAAACCAGACTCACTGCTGTTGTCAATTTGACTCACAACAACCCCTCCTTGGGTTTCAGAGGCATGTCTCTATGGAAGTAGATTGCCCAGCCTTCCTTATGAGGAGTCACAGGTGGGTTTGAACCACCAGCCTTCTGGTTAGCAGTCAAATGCCTTAGGCACTACGCCACCAGAGCTCCTGTCTTAATAAACCTAGAAGACAGAAAATAGGGAACCAGAAATGCCAATTTGTAAATGATGATAACTACAAAGCAGAAAGAGGGAATAAATGATATAGTTACAGAACTTCCAAACAGAGAGGAAGTCAAGATGATATCAAGATAGAATGGACTGCTTTAAACTTGAAAATATAATAATAAATTATAGCATAATCTCAAAGAATAGTAATAAACCTTCACACCAAAATAAGAAGAAAATCATAAAGTCTCAGAAAACACTAAAACAATAGCAATGAAGGAAATGATAAAATCTATAAACAAAATGAACTCAGCTCAGAAAAATATAAGGAACAAAGAAACCCACAACACCACACACGCACATGCACACTCACACACACACACATACAGCAAAATGAGAGCAGTAAATTCATACCTATCAATAATTACATTGCATGTAAATGGATTAAATGTACCAGCCAAGAGACAGTAGCAGAAGGGATAGGAAAAACACGACCTATCAATATTGCTAATACCTCATACTTAATAATACTAATACTCCATACTTATTCAGTCTATATGCTGAGCAAATAATCTGAGAAGCTGGACTATATGAAGAAAAACGTGGCATCAGGATTGGAGGAAGAATCATTAACAACCTGAAATACACTGAAGATACAACTTTGCTTGCTGAAAGTGAGGATGATTTGAGGCACTTACTGATAAACATTGAAGAATACAATCTACAGTATGGATTATATCTCAATATAAAGAAAACAAAAATCCTCACAACTGGACCAATAAGCAGCATCATGATAAATGGAGAAAAGATTGAGGTTGTCAAAGAATTCACGTTTCTTGGTTCTACAATCGACATTGATGGAAGCAGCAGTCAGGATATTAGATGACATGTAGCACTGGGCAGGTCGGCCATGAAGGAGCTCTTTCAAGTGCTGAGGAGCAAGGATGTCTCCTTGAGGACTAAAGTGTACCTGACACAAGCCATGATATTTCCAATCACCTTGTATGCATGTGAGAGTTCAACAATGAATAAGGAAGACCAAAGAAGAGTCTTTTGAGTTGTGGTGCTGACGAAGAATGCTGAAGGTACCATGGACTGCTAAAAGAACTAACAGATCTGTCCTGGAGGAAGTGCAGCCGAAATGCTCCTTGGAAGCGAAAATGGCCAGACTTCGTCTCACCTACTTTGGTCATGTTGTCAGAAGGGACTCTTCCCTGGAGAAAGATGTCATGCTTGGTAAGGTGGAGGGTCGATGAAAGAGGGGAAGGCCTTCAATGAGATGGATTGACACGGTGCTGTGACAGTGGACTCAAGTATAGCAAGGATCATAGAGCTGGCGCAGGATCGGGCAGTATTTCGTTCTGCTGTGCATGGGGTCACTATGAGTTGGAAATGACTCAACGTCACCTAACAACAACAACAACAACATCAATATGCTGTCTACAAGAGACACAAAGACAAAAATAAGCTAAAATCAAAGGATGGAAAAACATATAAAGCAAATGGCAACCAAAAGAAAAAAAAAGAGCTGCGGTGGCAATATTAATTCTTGATAAAACAGACTTTAAGGTGAAAACCAGCAAAAGAGGTAAGGAAGGAAATTATATAATGATTAAAGGGTCAATTGAACAAGAGGACATAACCATAATATCTATGTACCCAATGAAGGAGCCCCAAGTACATAAATAAAATTTTAACAAAATTAAAAGGAGAGGTAGACAACTCTACAATAATAGTTGTTGTTGTTGTTGTTGTTGTTGTTATGTGCCGTCGAGTCGGCCCCGACTCATAGCGACCCCTCCTTGGGTTTCCGAGGCAGTATCACTACGGAAGTAGGATTGCCCAACCTTCCTTCCGAGGAGTGGCTGGTGGGTTTGAACCACCAGCCGTCTGGTTAGCAGGCAAGTGTCTTAGCCACTATGCTACCAGTAGGAGACTTTAATACACCACATTCAATGAAGGGCAGATCAACTGGAAAGAAGCTTAACAAAGATACAGAACGTCTAACAACACAATCAACTAATTAGGTCTCCTAGATGTATACAGAACACTTCACCAACAACACACAATATACATTCCTTTCCAGGGCACATGGAACTTTCTCAGAATAGACCATATGTTAGGTCACAAAATAAGCCTCAATAAATTTTAAATCATTGAAATGCTACAAAGCATGTTCTCCCAGATCATAATGCTATAAAATTAGAAATCAACAACAGGAAGATCAAGGGAAAAAAAAAAAATCAAATACATAGAAATGAAATAACACCCTGCCTAAAACTACTAGGTAATATAAGAAATAAAAAGTGAAATTAAAAAAAAAAAATCATTGAATCAAACAAAAATGATAATGTAACATACCAAAATCTTTGGGGCACAGCAAAATCAGTGCTCAGAGAACAATTTATAGCAATGGACACATATCAAAAAAGAGGGAAAAAATCAAAATCAACATTTTAATCCAACATCTCCAAATATTAGAAAAAGAACAGCAAAATAAAAGCCTACAGTCACCAGAAGAAATGAAGTAATAAAGATTTGAGCAAAAGTAAATGAAATAGAAAACCTAAAAACAATAGAAAGAATCAACAACACTAGAAGTTGGTTCTTTGAAAGAATTAATAAAATTGGCAAACCACTGGCAAATTTAACAAAGGAAAACAAGGAAAGATACAAATAACACAAATAAGAAATGAAATAGGAGATGTTACAACAAACTTACTGAAATAAAAAGTAAACAAAACAACAAAAAAGTAAACAAACAAATACTATAAAGGACTGTACTCCAACACATCCAAAAACCTAGAAGAAATTAACAAGTTTCTGCCCAAATTAAACAACCTGAGGTAGAAAATTTGAACAGCTCCATTATAAAAGAAGAAATTGAACAAGTCATAAAAATTCCCAGCCCAGGTGGCTTCACTGGTGAATTCTACCAAACACTCAGAAAATAGCTGACACCAATTCTGCTCAAACTATTTCAGAACATAGAAAAGGATGGAATACTACCTGAACTCATTCTATGAAGCAAGCATAACCCTGATACCAAAGCCAGGCAAAGACATCATTAAACAAGAAAATTACAGACCAATATCCTCATGGGTTTTGGTTTTGGTATCCCTCATGAATATTGCTGCAAAAATTCTCAACAAAATCCTAGCCAATACACTCCAACAACTTAATCATGACTAAGTAGGATTCATATAAGGTATGCAAGGATGGCTCAACATTTGAAAAACAATCAATGTAATCCACCACATAAATAAAACAAAGGAAAAGAACCACATGATTGTATCAATTGATGCAGAAAAGGCATTTGACAAAATCCAACACCCATTCTTGATTAAAATGCTCAGCAAAATAGGAGTAGAGGGGAAATTCCTCAACATAATTAAGTGCACATACACAAAACCAATGACCAATATTATTATTAATGGAGAGAGACTGAAAATGTTCCCCTTGCAAACAGGAACCAGGCAAGCAGGAACCAGGATGCCCTTTATTGGAAGTCTTAGCCAGAGCAATAAGTCAAGAAAGGGAAATAAAATGCATCCAAATTGTCAAAGAAGTAAAACTATTTGTAGATGATATGATCCTTACTCACTCACTGCTGTTGAGTCAGATCCGACTCAGAGGGACCCCACCTTGGGTTTCTGAGGCGATATCATTTCAGAAGTAGATTGCCCAACCTTCCTTCTAAGGAGTGGCCTATACATTTTCTATACATAGAAAATCTTAGAGACTCAACAAGAAAATTACTGGAACTAATACAAGGCTGCAGCAAAGTGGGAGGGTGCAAGATCAACATACAAAAAAGCAGTGGGATTCTTCTATGTAGTAGAGGACACATGGATGACCCTAGAGGACATTACATTGTGTGAAATTAGCCAATCACAAAAGGACAATTATTATATAAGGCCACTACTGTAAAAAGTTAAGAAAAGGCTTACACACAGAAAGAATTATTCTTCTAAGTTTACCAGGGGTAGGAGGGAAGGGAGGAATTAACCACCAACTAGAAGGTAAACACGTATTAACTTAGATGAAGGGAAAAGCAATCTACAATCAGGGGGAGATCAGCATAAATTGATCAAGGCAGTGGGACAGATAGGGAGGAGCACAAGAGTTAAAAGCAACAAAGGTGAATACTGTTACATACACAATCCTGCGATCATACTAATAAAAAATAATTTAAGAGTGGCTGTGTAGATAGACACTCAAGCTGAACAGGGTGGGAAGGCAAATGGGACTACACGCATGAACACATATAGGCTTGACAGAGGCTGTCTCTACCTATATATTTATATGTGCTGCAAATATATCCATGGATGTAGTATAGCATACAGGGAACAAAGTTATGAAAACATCTTAGTTATAACCAAATACCTTGAGAGAATGAATGACTGGGCATGGAGGCCCAGGACCATAGTCTTAGGGGTCATTATGGTCAATTGGCATAACATAGTCCACATAGTCAATGTTATACATCCTGCTTTGGTGAGTAGTGACTGGGGTCTTAAAAGCTTGTGAATGGTGTGCTGTAAGAATGTCCATATATAAAATAGAGCTAAGAAGGGGCAAAGTTGTGATAACTTCTTAGCCACAGGCAACCACCCAGAGAGAGCAAGTAGTTGGACCTGCGGGCTTGGGACCATGGTCTCAGGGGACATCAAGCTCAATTGGCATAACATACTACACAAAAACATTGTTCTACATCCTACTTTGGTGAGTAGTGACTGGAGTCTTAAAAGCTTGCAAGTGGCCATCTAGATGCAACAATGGGTCTCCTTTCATCCAGAGCAAAGAATAATGAAGAAAACCAAAGACAGATGGAAACAATTAGTCCAAGGAACTAGGGGACCATGTGAACCTCCGCCTATATGACCGTGAGACCAGAAGAACTAGATGGTGCCTGGCTACCACTGTCAACCACTCAGAAAGGGATCAGTGCAGGAGATCCTGGTTAGAGTGGGAGAACAAGATGGAACAAAACTCAAAAACATAAAAAAGACCAGGTTTACTGGTCTGATAGAGCCTAGTGAGACCCCCAAGGTTATGGTCCCTAGTTACCCACAGGTCACTCCTGTAGTTTCCAGGCAAACAATAGACAGGCATATAGAATGAACATTTACATCTGATAGATATACTCCTGTGAAGCATCAATCATGGGAGAAGAGAAGGGCAGTATTTACACAGGAAGATAGCTCAGAGGGCAGGAATACATTGGAAAGAAGGACAAATGGAAGAGGTAACTATAGGGAGGAAGTGGGAAGAGAGCTATTACACTGTGGGGAATTGCAGTCAATGTCATGAAACAAAATGTGTATGAATTTCTGTATGGAAAATGACTTTGCTCTGTAAACTTTCACCCAAATCACAATTAAAAAAAAAATTGAATGAAAAAACAAAGTGGGGGTGGGGTGGGGTAGGGAGGACCAAAGCCCAGGACCAGAAGGGCTGCTAGTGAGCTGGGGAACTCTGGGACTTGATTAAACTCTCTGTGCTCCAGTTCCACTAAAATAAAAAAGTAACAATAATTTAAAAAAAAAAAAAAAAATGTGGAACTACTGGGCCAAAGATACCCACATTATTAATTCAGTTGTTAATAAGGAGCCCTGCTGGCACAGCGGCTAAGCTCTTGTCTGCTAACCAGAACATCTGTGGTTCAAACCCACCAGCGGTTCTGCAGGACAAAGAGGTGACCATCTGCTTCTGTAAAGATTTACAGCCTGCAGACCCTGGGGGCTGTTCTGCTCTGCCCTTAAAGGGTAGCTATGAGTCAGAATGGACTCCAGTGGTACACAAAAACAGCACTGGTAATGACATTCTCAGAAACGTTGACTGTTTATCCACTTTTAAGATCTGTGTCAGAATGATTGACCAGAAATGTTGCTGGTTGCTCTTTTAGATTGCATTGCTTTGGTTCCTAATAAGGTTGGGCGTCTCTTTTCGTATGTCCTTGACTATTTTTATTTCTTCAATGACTCGTTTGTATCCATTGTCCTTTGGGATAGTCTTTTTTTATTCATTTGTAGGAAATAGCTATAAACAGGAAGGATAGTAATGCTATTAACTATAAAATATCCTTACCTATTTGTTGTTCGTTGTTTATGATATTTTTCCAGGCAGCAGTAGGAAACCTCTCTGTAGGCAGTTCTATTACTCTTTTCGCATAGTTCTAAACCCTTATTCTTTCGCTCAGCTCTGGCGGAATACTGCCAGTGTCACCTTCTGGCTGGCAAGACTTTCACCATTTTTCAACCGTTTTCTCCTCTTGACTGGACTCACACTTCTCTTCTTTTCTAAGCCTGATTGGACTGCATAGTTTTTGCAGGTGAGAAGAAGACAAAACCTGCTTTTTGTCCTCTTTTCTTTGGTACCTTCAAGCCTTTTTCTGGGGTGAACAAGCAACCCCCAAGTTTGCTTTCCTTGGACTCTGGTTGGACAACTTCCAAAATAACCACCATGTTCAGTCATAGGGTGAGGTCCTTAGAGTGAATCATTGCTAATCCCCTCAGAGAAGTTCTCAAAGCACAGGTTAAATCTCCATCTGTGCTTAGCCACCACCCCCCCACACACACACACACCAGGGGAAAGCCTAGCCTTCTAGCCGCCCCAGGTGGCCTTGGCTTCCAGCTCAGCTCCTAAAGGATCATGAGCAATACAAGTTTCAAAGAATCTTAGTGTTGTTTTTCTTCTCTGAGGACTCAGGGGATGATGGATGTCACCTGTCATGTACCCTTATTGCCACTTTACAGTCCTCACTTGCCCACACTTGTCCTGTGATCCTGACTGAGATTAGATGTCACAAGATCTGATCTCCATTGTTGAGGGAAAAGGTATGGGAGACGAGTGTGTGGGGGAAGGGAGGAAGAACAGTGGACTGAGCTGAACAGTGCCCCCCCCAAAAAAAAAATCATGTTCACGCAGAACCTCACAATTTGGAAATAGAGTCTTTGCAGGTGTAATTAGTTAGGACGAGGTCAATACTGGATTAGGGTGGGTCCTAAATCCATTATGACTCAAAAAAACCCAAAGCAAACTCACTGCCATGAAGTCGATTCTGACTCATAGCGAACCCCACTGGGTTTCTGAGGCTGTAAATCTTCATGAAAGTAGATCACTCCAGCTTCCTTCCATGGAGTGGCTGCTCAGTTTGAACCATTGACCTTTTTGATTAGCAGCCAAATACGTATCCCCTACTCCACCAAAAACCCAAAACCAAACTCACTGCTGTTGTGTCAATTCAACTCAGAGACCCCTGCTTGGGTTTTTGAGGCAGTATCTCTATGGAAGTAGATCACCCAATCTTCCTTCAAAGGAGTGGCTGGTGGGTTTGAACTGCCAGCCTTCTGGTTAGCAAATGCCTTTAGGCACGATGCCATCAGAGCTCCTGAAATCCATGATAACTGGTGTCCTTATAAGAAGAGGAGAGAACACACAAAGACATAGACACAGTCACAGGGAAGAGGCCAGGTGAAGACAGAGGCAGAAATCTAAGGCATTCATCTACAACCAAGAAACACCAGGGATTGCCAGGGGCCACCAGAATCAAGGAAAGATAATTCTCTGAAGCCTTCAGAAGGAGCATGGCTCTGCTGACACCCTCCTTTTAGACTTTTCACCCCTAGAACTATAAGAGAATAAAGTTCTCTTGTTGTAAACTATCCAGTTTGTGGCAATCTGTTACAGACAGCCCTCGGAAACTAAAATATGTGGCTTTCGTGTGACAGCTTATAATAAAAAATATTCAAACATATACAAAGTAGAGAGAGTAGCATAATGCACCCTGGTGTAGCTGTCATCCAGCTTCAGCAGTTTTCACCTTGTCAGGTAAAGGAACTAGTTTATCTTTAGTAAGGTGGCCTTTGTCCTTGGCTCTGGAGAAATATCCATTGGAAAGGTTGAGATGCCTTGGTCTGGGTCCTCCAGGCCAAACACCTGTGCTGGCGAGTCTGGGCTGGCCAGACCAGAAAGGACTCACCTGGGAGGACTATGTCAACTAGCCTCTGGAGGCAAAATTTACCATGTCATGCAGGACTGGCCAATAAAAACCTGGAACATAAAGACCTGGAGAGCTTCCTGGTGACAGGAACATTTCTCAGGAATGTAGCCCATCCCTTGAATCATGGAAGCTTCAAACTGGGAAACACTTAGACCTCATCCTACACGTATCTTTTGTGGCTATAATAAATCTGTAGTTGGGAATATGGTGTAGTCTTCATGAATCTGGTGAGTAATTCCAGCAAATTCTCAAACGCAGATCTCCATGTTAGAGAAAAAGATATGGGAGATTAGTGTATGGGAGCCAGCAAGTCAGAAAGTAAGGGAGCCATGTAGACTCCCAAGCTTGCAGCTGGCATTCTGAAGGGGTAGTGAGGAAACCAACCTTGAATTTGTGGCCAGAAGTTCAGAAGGCTGGGGTGTCACGTGGGCTACCCAAACTTGCAGCTGGCATCTGCCTATTTAGCACTCGAAAGGATAATGCCCTTTTAACTTGTGAGCTCCGACCTAGCTCCAGGTGGTTAGAATCAGAGAGAGTGCCATGGGGTGGCTGGTGACAAGGATGGGGAAGTAGGAATGTGAGGACTGGATCAGTCTCCATAGTTTGGGGATTGGGTTCATGCTGATCCTTATTGGGCGCAACTTATGGCCAGTTTTATGTCATCTGGTGTAAACAGGTAATGTACTCAGCTACCTGAAAGACTGGCTACCCAGAGGCACCTGGGGAAAGAGATCTGCTGATATACTTCTGAAATCTCTTTTCTTGAAATGAATCACCCTTTCTCTATATTTATATATATGCTTCACTGGTTTTCTCCACTAAAGAACCCAGCCTAAGACGTGTAGTACTGAGAATGATGCTAGAGGAACAAAATCATGAGGATGAGTTTTCTGAATTGGTTCTCAAGTCTGGCTAGTCCTAAAGGCACTGCTGACTGTGCCTCCAGTAGTAAAGAGGGCACTACGAATCCATGGCATGAGGTGGTGTCTTGGTTATCTACCGCTGCTGTAACAGAAATACCACAAGTAGATGGCTTTAAACAAGAGCCTCCAGCCTTCTGGTTAGCAGTCAAGTGCCTTAGGCACTACATTCCCAGAGCTCCCTCTTACAGTTGAGGAGGCTAAACGTCTGAATTCAGAGCACAACTCTAAGAGAAGGCTTTCTCTCTGTATATCTCTTGGTCCTGGTGATGCAGGAACAACGAGGGTCTTATTACCTATCATGAGTCAAGCCAATCACCACACCAACTTGAAGTGGAAAAGCAAACAATTTATTGAGGATCGATATCCAAAGAGACAGAATAGCTTCTCTAAAAAGCCTGTCTCTCCAAGCAAAGGGGTAAGCATGATTGGATAGGGAGATGGGAAGGAGGTTGAATATCCCTTGGGCCACCAGGAATGTCTTCGTTCCTCTTTATCTCAGCTGCTCCAGACTCAATGTTTCTCTCCTCAGGGTTGTCTTGTCCCATAAGCCACAGTTCTCGACTGAAACTGACCATGGGATGAGGTCATATTCAAAAGAATGGATAAGCAAACAATCAATCTAAAGAAATCAGCATCCATGAAGAGGTCATCTATTCTATTAAAAAGGAGAAGGATTGGAAAATAGCAAGTCAGTCATTATAATTAATGTCTGCTTTATTTGTGGCTGCTATTTTGTTAAAGTCCTGCAATTTTCAGCGAGATGCCTCTTTGGCCTTCCAAGTGTGGTAGTTAAGGTTGTGTGTCAACTTGGCTGGGCCTGGTTGAATGGCTGGGCAGCTGGATGTAGTATTTCCCATGATGAGACTGGTCATCAACTCCATGTGGAATCTACTGTGAGCAGCTGAGTGCTGCCTAGGGATGTGGTCTGTTCCCAGTAACAAGAAGATGCTTTGAGAACGGTCTGGAGCTTTTGGCACAGTTGGACCTTGCCTGTGGCTGAGTCTTCATCTCAATGGCCTGCCATGTTTTCTGCCGATCTTGGGACTGTTAATGGACTTGAATTAGTGACCTGCTGTGTTACTTCATATTTTGGAGACTGTGCCATTTTAATTGTTGACCTTGGGTTTGTCAGCCTCAGCAGCCAGCAGCTGTCTGAGCTAAGAGATGCCTCCAGCTTCAGTGGGCCAGGGGCAAGAGGCAGAGCTGAAGGGGCCCAAGGTTGAGGGGGCTTCATTCAGCCCCTAGAGGCTAGCACTTTGAACTCAGACTTCTTGCCTCCTAAACTGTAAGAGAGGAGCTCTGGTAGCATAGTGCTTAAGGCATTTGACAGCTAACCAGAAGGCTGGCGGTTCAAATCCACCAACCACTTCTCAGAAGGAAGGTTGTGCAACCTACTTCCGTAGTGATACCACGTCAGAAACCCAAGGAGGGGTCGCTACGGGTCAGATCAGACTCCACGGCAGTGAGTTTGTTTTTTTGTTTTTTTTTTTTAACTGTAAGAGAATAAATCCCTGTTTATTGAAGCCACTCATTTGTGGTGTTTTCTGTTAGAGAGCATTGTTGTTGTTGTTGTTGTTATGTGCTGTCGAGTTGGACCCAGCTCATAACAACCCCTCCTTGGGTTTCTGAGGCAGTATCACTACAGAAGTAGATTGCCCAACCTTCCTTCCGAGGAGTGGCTGGTGGGTTTAGAGAACCAAAACTCACAATCCCCCCTTTTTTCAAGGTTTTACAAACATGGGAAACGGGGTGGCATTCTCCTTTGTAGGCTACTTCCTGCTGTACTTGGGCAATGAGTGGTTAATACTTCAGGGGGAAAACTCATAAAAAAATAATAATATCTTTATTAGGATCAGGTGCCTTAAAGAGAGAAAATACCTGAGGAAGCCCTAGAGTTCTGAATACCTCATTAAAAGCAACTTTCATCAACCATATGATCCAAGTACATATGATTATGACAGCAAGGCCTACTTAGGGGTGCAAACCCACCAGCCACTCCTTGGAAGGAAGATTGGGCAATCTACTGCTGTAGGGATACTGCCTCAGAAACCCAAGGAGGGGTCCCAATGAGTCAGAAAATGACTCGATGGCTGTGAGTTTGGTTGTTGTTGTTGTTGTTTCAGGGGTCCAAGCCAAGATCTTAAGTTGGGGAATAAATTTTCCAACTAGCTCCATTCATTTCCTTGGTCTTGGATCTTTGGTTCGGTTCCTTTAGTAATTTTATGGATGGCATCTAGACCTAATTCAACTTCCCCAGGAGTATTTATCCAAGTACAATATGTCTTATTTATAATGGCACGTACTCCACCGTACTTAGCAGAAAGAAAATCCAAGGCAATATGGTTACTTAAAACTACTTCAGCTAAAGAACTCAGAGAGGCCTGTTTGGCTCAAATGGCCTTCTCTGTGCCCATGGCCAGGAGGTGGATGGTGTCTGATAAATTTTGAATAGAAAATTCCATATGCCTAATCCCTAAATGGGAATGATATTTAAAAAAAAAAAAATACCAGCTAAATCTGGTTTGAGACAAGATTAGTTTCTATTCCTGATATGCTTAATGATGCGGGGTTCACGGAAAAGAGATCTCATTTCTGCCTAGCTGGGCTTCTGGAGAAATGTGGGAAAGAGAGTGCATCTGAGTAAGAAAAATGAAGAAACCTCAAGTACATTGTTTCTTAAAGTAGATCCCTGTGAGGTATAATAAAGGGGAAACCATTCACCTCTGAACAAAACAGTGTCCACTTATAAATTCTAGCTAAGCTACAAAGCATGAAATGGCAAAAACAAATTAAAAGAAGTAAACTTCAGTTTAAAGTAATGTCTGCTTGCTGAGTGCAGTAAGTCAGTCACAGAAGGACAAAGATTATATTAGTTCATTACTGTAAACAGTCAAGGAAAGGTTTATATTTGGAAGGAAACTTTCTTTGTTGGTTACCAGGGGTGGGAGGGGAGGGAACACTGCAAAAATATAATAAATAAAAAGAAAAATAAAAAAGTAAAGCAGTGTCTACTTGTCTGTTGATGGAGCACCTCTTGTAAGGCCACTTAACTCCTTCCCATGAAGTTGCCTCCAGTGGTACCAGGGCCTGTAGCAGCCGGGCTCTGCGGAGTGACCTCCGGTGCAGGGGCAGTCTTCATCCTGGAGTGGTGTATTCATGCTCCTTTGCCACTCACCTTCACCCAGTAGGCAAGGACGGCAAGACTTCACAGGGTCTTTTCCACTTTTCTGTGAGGTCCTCAGGATTCCAGGCCTTCACGTTGTCCCAACTCCCCGCTCAGATGTGCATAGAGGGACCTCGGGAAGTAGGCTGTAGGGTTGAGAAAGAGCGTAAGCCTCCCACACAGTCTATAAAGTCACCCTGTTATCTGCAAATACTGTTTTATAAACAGCTTACCTTTTTCACGAATATTCCTGGCCCCTAAATTCACATCAGCATTAGTACATTAATATATA
>NW_006921717.1:7458316-7459744 GCF_000298275.1 Orycteropus afer afer | reverse complement strand
CCAATTCTTTCAGAAGTGGACGGCCTCTTCCTTCTTCCTAGTCTGTCTCAGTCTATAAGCTGGGCTGTTACCTGTGCACCAGGTGCATCTTGCTGGGTTTTAAACACCAGATGCTTGGCAGGGTAAATAAATAGTAGTGTGAGCTCACTATGCTTCCTTCTAAGGTATCAAGAGCAGTTAAAGACATAAAAAAGGAGCACAAGTAGACAATTCATACAAAGACAATACCACACTCATGCACCAGATGCTCCAAAGACCCTGATCCTGAAAAAACTCCCCTTGAGCCAAGTCAGCCTTCGTCTCCCGAGGAATGATACGTGGCAGAATATGTCTTGCCCCATAAACTATAGTTCTCAGCTGAACCAGCCATGGGATGAGGTCATATTCAAAAAGAATGGATAAGCAAAAACAAACAAACAAACAATCTAAAGAAAATCAGCATCCAGAAAGAGATCAGCTATTCTATTTACCGAAAAGAAGGGAGAAGGAAGGAAAACTAGCAAGTTAGTGATTACAATTAATGTCTGCTTTAATCATGGCTGCTACTTTGTTAAAGTTCTGTCATTTTCAACAAGGGGCCTCTTCTGTCTTCCACTCTAGGAGGATCTCAGCGCAGGGACCCCAAGTCCAAAGAACACACTCACTCCTGACTCTTCTTTTTAATAGGTTCCCTGCACCCTCTCTGCTCACTTCTCTCTCCTTTTACTTTTTGTAAGATAGAAAGTATTGCAGGCCACTTGCCCAACCTTCCTTCCGAGGAAGGTTGGGCAATCCTAATTCCGTAGTGATACTGCCTTGGAAACCCAAGGAGGGGTCGCTATGAGTCCGGTTTGACTACGGCACATAACAATAACAACAACAGGCCACATCCCAGGGAAATTCCTTCTACATCAGATCAGTGCTGTGATGGGATTGTGTTTCATCTCACCCTAATCCTCTTACACCTGATTGACTTATCAGATCAGATCATATCATGGGGATCATTGCAGAACTGCAGAATTAAATCATTACAGAACTGCCAAACCACTGAGAATCATGGCCCAGCCAAGATGATACATATTTTTGAGCACAGTTCAATGCATGATGGGTGGCAGTAGAAATACACAAAATATCACCACCAATGAATCAGATATTTATGAGAGACAGGGCTCTGGGTGATTGCATATTTAATATTTTTTTGCAATTCTGTCAGAACGAGAAGTACAAGGAAGCTGGTTGATTGGTCCTACTTTCACTAGACAAAGTGCTGAATGCAAGGGATGAGGTCAGAGCTTCAGAGTCACAGCTCAAGCACCACATACAAGCCCTGAAAGTTGCCGCTTGTGCCCTTAAAAAAACCTTTATTTCTTCTAAAGAAGTGAGAGTCATAACAAAAACAGATATATACACGCCGATGTTCATCGCAGCACTATTTACAATAGCCAAAAC
>NW_006921717.1:7455441-7457495 GCF_000298275.1 Orycteropus afer afer | reverse complement strand
AAAAAAAAAACAAACTCACTGCCATCGAGTGGGTCCTGACTCATAGCAACCCCTCCTTGGGTTTCTGAGGCAGTATCACTAGGGAAGTAGATTGCCCATTCTTCCTTCTGAGAAGTGACTGGTGGGTTTGAACTGCCAGCCTTCTGGTTAGAAGTCAAATGCCTTAGGCACTATGCCACCAGAGGTACTAATATTATCCTCATTTCATAAATGAGTAAACTGAGTCACAGAGAGATTTCGTGACTTTTTCAAGGTCACAAAGCTAGTAAGTGACCAAGTCAGGATTTTTCAACACTGGTATAATTTAAATCAGTGGCATTTAGGTTTCACACTAGGGGTGCCGGTACACCATCTCAAAGGGACTTATCTTCAGGTATGTTTTGGGGTCAACTCTGATTCTGAACAGGGCCATAGAGAGGATTTGTACCCTATTCAATTTAATTTCTTGACATAATGTAGTTACATGAGTCCTTAAAATTCGTTTACCCTTTCTACTTTACCACTATCATTTATACCCAACCAGTGAGACACCAATTGGGTTATTATGCTTATGAAATGGGCTCCACTGTCAGTCCCCAGCAGTCTGGGGAATTTGAAACCTAGGAATAATCTTTTTCCAGTCTTCTGGCCACTTCCATGGCTTTCTCAGTCCTGTAAGGGAAGGCCTTTAGAATCTGTGTATATTGTCACCTGCTGACACTGTGCCATCCTCCATGCCTGGATCATGGCGATTAGCTCAGCCATTTGTGCTGATGTTCTGTGGGGGAGCTGCTGTGCTTCCAACACCTTGGTAAGGCTGACGATTGTGTAGCCCACCTTCTGTTATCTGATCTCCACGAAGCTACTCCCATCGATGAAGCAAGTGCGATGTGATTCTCACACTGGCTGGTCAGAGAGATCTGGCCTGCTGGCATCCACGGGTCCAGGGTTCTGACACAATCATGATGAATGGGTTCTGCTTGGGGCAAAGTGAGCATCAGGGTAGCTGGGTTTATGCTAGTTGCTGGCTAGTTCTGCATACTTAAGTTGTCTCCTGAGGAGGCCTGATATTGAGTAATTCTTGCTTGGGCCAGTCAGTGGGTGGCTCTTTGGTCTAGAACTGAATAAGCAGTATAAACCTGGAAGGTCTGTCCTAAGGTTAGCTTGTTAGTGGCTTTCAGCATTTTCAGTTACTGCCATCACCTTCAGGCAGAAAGGCCAGCCTGGTGTCACTGGGTCTAAAGTTTCAGAAAAGTATACCACAAGTCTTCTCCAAGATCCCAGGAACTGGCTAAGAACTCTGGCCACTGTACCTTGATGTTCATGCACAAACAAATCAAAAGGTTTATGTAAATCACAATCCTAAGGCCAGGGCCTCTAGTAAGTCCTACTTAGTGTATTCAAGGCCTGCTTAATGTATTAAAGGCTTGTCTCTCTAATTTTTTCCACACACAAAAAAAGGGGTCAGACTCTTTTTCCTTCTAAGAGGGAGTACAAGGGTTTTGTTGTGAGTCCAAATTTAGGTATTCAAATCCGATAAAAATCCTGCCATACCCACGGATCTCCTGGCCTGTTTGCATATCTGTGGTAGGGTTAGCTGGCAAATGGCTTGCTTTCTCTCAGGATGCAATTTCCTTTGTCCCTTTCTGATGACAAACCTCAGACAGACATGTCACTTTCTTTTGAACTATCTGGGCTTTGGTCCTAAAGACTCCATAGTGTGTCACTAAATGTCCAATGCCCACCATCATGCATCCTTCAGTTTTCTGTAACTTCTTCTTAATGTCAGAAGCGCTCTGTCCAGTAAACACTGTATTATTTGGGCTATTAGATCTAAATCTATCTTGAAGGTTTGAAAATTCTCTATAAAAAGGTAGAGGGGTCCTCATCCATCTTTTGCCTACCCTCATATACCTTATTTGGACTCTTAAGTTTGGAAGCTCCCTCTCTTATTCCTATTAAAATACAGTCTCTATGATTCAAAAGGAGCTCTGGTAGCATGGTGGCTAAGACACTTGCCTGCTAACCAGACGGCTGGCGGTTCAAACCCACCAGCCACTCCTCGGAAGGAAGGT
>NW_006921717.1:7452521-7455341 GCF_000298275.1 Orycteropus afer afer | reverse complement strand
GAGAGACTGTTGGCTGAGGGATGGTGGGCTGAGAGAGACTGAGCGTTCTTCCTGAACTTGAGTTGTAGCCTGGTGCTTCCCTAATAAACCCCGTAATCCGTGAGTTCTGTGTGGCCACTGCAGCGAACTATCGAACCCAGAGGAGAGGTGGTGGGTGCTTTGGGAGGAACAGTTGGTGAAAGGGCTGGAGGGAGGCAGCATGGCTGGCCTTGAAGGAATAGGCCTTGTGCTATTGATGGTGATTCTGCCTTCCTCTTGTGGGATTAGAGAAGGTCAGAACATGTGGCCTCCTTATGCAAGGGATGAGGTCAGAGCTTCAGAGTCATAGCTCAAGAGCCACATACAAGCCCTGAAAGTTGCCGCTTGTGCCCTTAAAAATACCTTTATTTCTTGTAGTAACAGAGCTGATATTGATACCTAATGTACAAAGTAGACAGTCAGTGAAAAAGGGGAAGACCCTCAATGAGATGGACTGACACGGTGGCTCCAATGATGGACTCAAGCAAAGCAAGGATTGTGAGGATGGCACAGAACCAGGAAGTGTTTTGTTCTGTTGCACATGGGGTTGCTATGAGTCCAAGCCCACTCGACAATACTTAACAACAACAACAATGTACGAAATATCCTCAGAAAGAGCTCTCAGACCCTGAGGCACACACACAAAAAGACACCAAGGATACAGCCTGGGAGATTCCAGGAAGGTCAGCCTTGAGAGAGACAATCCACCTGGTGTGGGTGCCTCCAGAGCTGAGATAAGGTTCAGAGTCCTAACTTATGGGCTTCTCTTTGTCTTTCTCATAGGTGAAGGAGCCCCGTCCTTGGGAATGGAACGTGTACACGTGATCATAAGCTTTAACTCAACCTATATTAACCCTGTATTTGCCCACTGGAGGTGGGTGGGCTTTTGGAGGATTCTGAAACTCTGTCCATTCCCCATTTATGCTTAAGTGATTAAACTCTTTCTTCTCCCTTCTCTCAATGCGACTGAATTAGCTCTTCATAGCTCCAGGCAAGCACCCACAGTTTTGGGTAAAACTATTGCCAAAAACAAAACCTAGAGTCTCATCATAAGAGTGGCTGAATTACAACATCAGTTGAATTCCAACTTTGAATGGTGTCTGAAGTTAAAATTGTTTAGGAAGAAGTGGTATCCGGAAACTTGGAATGGGGACATATGGGCAGGTACTCAGAAAGCTGGGGATATTGAGCCCCTAAATTATGTTGAATCACTCTTGGGAACAGAACAAGCCCTTTTACCCCCATACGATGAGATGAACCCAGCTGTGTTTGATGAGCCTTCTTGGTATGCTTGGATCCTGCATGTAACAGAGTTGTTGTTCAGCAGCCTGCCACGTTGTCTGCCATTCTTGGAACTCTTAAAGGACTTGAATCAATGGCCTGCTGTGTGGTTTGGTAATATCAGGACTGTGCCATTTCACTTGTTGACCTTGGGTTTGTCAGCCTCAGCAGCTAGCAGCTGCTTGAGTGAAGAAAAGCCTCCAGCTTCAGTGGGCCAGGAGCAGGAGGCAGAGCTGAAGCCCAAGGTCAAGGGACTTTGACCCAGCCCCTAGAGCCTGGCACTTGGAACTTGGACTTCTAGCCTCCAAAACTGTAAGAGAATAAACTCCTGTTTGTTCAAGCCATCCCAATTGTGGTATTTTCTGTTAGAGCAGCACGAAGTAACCAAAACAAGTATTCTTTGCCAACACCACAATCCAAAGGTATCACCTCTTCTTTGATCTTCCTTATTCATTGTCCAGCTTTCACATGCATATGAGGCCATTGAAAACACCATGGCTGGGGTTAGGCTCACCTTCCTCTTCAAAGTGACATCTTTGCTGCTTAACAGCTTAATGAGGTCTTTTGCAGCAGATTTGCCCAGTACAATATGATATCTGATTTCTTGACTGCTGCTTCCATGGGTGTTGATTGTGGATCCAAGTAAAATGAAATCCCTGACAGCCTCAATCTCTTCTCCATTTATCGTGATGTTGCTTATTGGTCTAGTTGTGAGGATTTTTGTTTTCTTTATGTTGCGATGTAATCTATACTGACGACTGTAGTATTTGACCTTCATGAGTAAGTGCTTCAAGTGTTCTTCACTTTTAGGAGACAAGATTGTGTCATCTGCATATTGTGTCTTGTTAATGATTCTTCCTCCAATCTTGATGTCTCATTTTTCTTCATATAGTCCAGCTTCCCAGCTTATTTGCTCAGCATACAGATTGAATAAATATGGTGAAAGGCTACAACCCTGATGGACACTCTTTCTGATTTTAAACCCTGCAGTATCCCCTTGTTCTGTTCTAATGACAGCCTCTTGCTCTAATGCAGGTTTCTCATGAGCACAATTAAGTGTTCTGGAATTCCCATTCTTTGAAATGTTATCCACACAATCGAATGCCTTTGGATACTTAATAAAACATAGGTAAACATCTTTCTGATATTCTTTACTTTCAGCCAAGATCCATCTGACATTAGCAATGATCCCTCATTCCACTTCCTCTTCTGAATCCAGTTTGAGTTTCTGGAGGTTCCCTGGCAATATACTGCTGCAACCATTTTTGAAATATCTTCAGCAGCCTTTCACTTGTGTGTGTTATTAATAACATTGTTCAATAAATTCCACATTCTGTTGGATCACCTTTTTTTTTTTTCGGAATGGGCACAAATATAGAGCTCTTCCAGTCAGTGGCCAGGTAGGTGTCTTCCAAAATACTTGACATATACATTTAGGAGCTCTGGTAGCATAGTGCCTAAGGCACTTGACTGCTAACCAGAAGGCTGGCGGTTCAAACCCACTAGCCACTCCTCGGAAGG
>NW_006921717.1:7451283-7452421 GCF_000298275.1 Orycteropus afer afer | reverse complement strand
CTTCCGTAGTGATACTGCCTCGGAAACCCAAGGAGGGGTCGCTATGCGTCGGGGCCGACTCGACGGCACATAACAACAACAACAACATGATTTAAAACCTTTGCATAATCTTCCCTGTCATTTGGGTCCCAGTAAGGGTCCTATAGTGACACATGATCGTCCAGAGTACCGGCCACCTGCTATGAGTGGGTATCTCTGCACCTCTGTGCTTCCTCTTGTCCATGGCTCAGCACTAACCTCTGTTCCTCTAGAGTTAACAGTAATCAGGAGTGACTGGCAATCAGCCCACATTGGGTCAAAGGAGTTAACATAAAAGTCAGCAGTTCATAGTTCCTATATTTTGTCTGGATTCTTCTGTACCCTGGAGTATAATTCTGCCAGTTCTATAAGTCCACTGTGCTAAATGCATGGGTCCCCATCTCTGCCCATGAGGAGATCTGGCAAAGTGGGTATAGGCCGCTAGCCACATCCCCATAGCCTGGCCCAGACTCTGCCCCTTTCTGAGTTAAATCAGGTCTCTGATAGGGTGTCTCGAACCAGGTGTGGGAAAGGGAAATTAGGGAGCCTCTTGCAGGTTCACCTCTCCCCCATGACTCCCACTTAAAAGTAAAGTCTGATTGTGGCAGAGATGGAAGAGGGGGGTTTAGGAAAAGTAAGGATCCTCTCTTTCAGTTAATGCCTGGGGAGGGGCTGAAAGCTGCTTGCCCTTAATGATAGTCTGAATGTAAATTTTATAAGTTTGTTGAGTTTCTTTATTATTGTACAAAGACATAAAGGTCTCTATATGTTTTTTTGTTGTTGTTGTATTTGCTAACAAAACAAATCCATTTACAAAATTGTGTTATAATTTACTGACCCATGAGGCAGCCAGCGTTTATATAAATCTCCTAATTTATATTTGATCACACAATTGTGCTCAAAAAGACCAGCCCTTTTTTTTTTTCATGGGCTCATACCCAAATGAGTCGTTTCCGACTCATAGCGACCCCATGTACAGCAGAACGAAACATTGCCCGATCCCGCTCCAGCCCCACAATCCTTGCTATACTTGAGCCCATCATCGCAGCCACCGTGTCAATCCATCTCGTTGAAGGCCTCCCCCTCTTTCGTCGACCCTCCACCCTACCAAGCATGACAT
>NW_006921717.1:7449909-7450695 GCF_000298275.1 Orycteropus afer afer | reverse complement strand
GATACTGCCTCGGAAACCCAAGGAGGGGTCGCTATGAGTCGGGGCCGACTCGACGGCAAACAACAACAACAACAACAACATACAAGGAAGCACCTCCCATGCTGTATCCATTTGTTGAGACATTTCAGTGGGTGTTGTTCCATCAATTCCTGCAACCTTGTTTTCAGCTGATTCCCTCAGTGCAGCTTGAACTTCTTCCTTCAGTACCATTGGTTTGTGATCATATGTTATGTCCTGAAATAGGTGGATGTCAACCAGTTCTTTTTGGCACAGTGACTTTGTGTATTCCTGCCATCTCCTTTTGATCCTTCCTGCATTACTCAATAGTTTGTCCATAGAATCCTTCAATATTGCAACTTGAGGCTTGAATTTTTCCCTCAGTTCTTTCAGCTTGAGAAAGGCTGAGCATTTTCTTCCCATTTCATTATAATACCTTACCTTGTTTTCTCAAACCACCCTTTGAAATCTTCTGTTTAGCTCTTTTATCTTGTCATTTCTTCCATTTGCTTTAGCTACTCTCCTTTCAAGAACAAGTTTCAGAGTCTCTTCTGACACCCATTTTGGTCTTTTATTCCTTTCCTGTTTTTTAATGACCTTTTGCTTTCTCTGTGGATAATGTTCTTGATGTCATTCCACAACTCATCTGGTCTTTGGTCACTGGTGTTCAGTGCGTCAAATCTATTCTTCAAATGGTTTCTAAATTCAGGTGAAATATACTCAAGGTCATATTTTGGCTCTCATGGACTTGTTTCAGTTTTCTTCATCTTCTTTTTTTTTTTTTTTTTT
>NW_006921717.1:7430092-7443123 GCF_000298275.1 Orycteropus afer afer | reverse complement strand
TCTGTGTCTGTGTTAATTGGTTTCCCTTTTCTTTGTTGAAGAGGGTCTGTGCAATCCTTCTGCCTAGTCCGCCATCTTGCCCCGCCTCCAGTTTTCTTCATCTTCAACTTTAACTTGCATATGAGCAATTGATGGTCTGTTCCACAGTCAGTTCCTGGCCTTGTTTTGACTGATGATACTGAGTTTCTCCATCACCTCTTTCCATAGATGTAGTTGATCTGATTCCTGTGTGTTCCATGTGGTGAGGTCTACATGTATAGCTGTTGTTTGTGTTGTTGAAAAAAGATATTTGCAATGAGTAAGTAGTTGGTCTTGCAAAATTCTATCATGCGATCTCCAACATCATTTCTATCACTGAGGCCATATTTTCCAACTACCAATGCTTCTTCTTTGTTTCCAACTTTCACATTCCAATCACCAGCAATAATCAATACATTTTGCTTGAATTATTGGTCAATTTCAGACTGCAGAAGTTAGTAAAAATCTTCAATTTCTTCATCTTTGGCTTTAGTGGTTGGTGCATAAATTTTAATAATAGTTGTATTAACTGGTCTTCCTTGTAGGCATATGGATATTTTCCTACCACTGGCAGCATAGTACTTCAGGACAGATCTTGAAATGTTCTTTTTGATGATGAATACAATGCCATTCCTCTTCAACCTGTCATTTCCAGAACAGTAAATCTTATGATTATCTGATTCAAAATTTAACAATTCCAGCCCATCTCAACTCATCCTAATGCCTAGGATATGATATTGATCTTTATGTGTTCCTTTTCATTTTTGACAACTTCCAGTTTCCCAAGATTCATACTTCATATATTCCATGTTCCAATTATTAATGAATGTTTGCAGCTGTTACTTCCCACTTTGGGTCACGCCCATCAGCAAAAGAGGTCCAGAAAGCTTTACTCCATCCATGTCACGAAAGTCAACTTTACTTTGAGGAGGCAGCTCTTCCCCAGTCATATTTTGAGTAACTTCCACCCTGAAGAGCTCATCTTCCAGCACTATATCAGACATTGTTTCACTACTATTCATAAGATTTTCAGTGGCCAACGTTTTCAGAAGTGGATGGCCTCATCCTTCTTCCCAGTTTATCTTAGTCCGGAAGCTCTGTTGAAACCTGTCCACCATGAGTGATCCTGCTGGTAACTGAAATATCCTCAGTAAACACAAACTACTCCCTTACAACAAACTGACAGGCAAGTGGTATCAAAGTCTGGTTATAAGGGCCATATTAAATAATTCATTGCACCACAGACACCTAACTACAACAGAGCTGATTGGACCTCATTGTGCTAGGGGCCAAGTGGCAACACTTAACAGACAAAGAAAAGCTGAGCATTATTATGGTAATGGACAGCAGAGACAAAGCTGTAATCAGAATAATCTGGCTCCTATGGATTTATGGTGTTGGCTACTTAGACATGATGTCCCTAGGAGTAAAATAGATGTGAAATCTACTCATTATTTACTTAATCTGTACAAGCAGAATAATTCTAGGTCAAATGAATGGCAGTCTAACCTGAATCACCCGAATAGAGAGTCACAACCCCTCAATCATTTCCCAAACTTGAGCTAATTTACAGATTCACAACCCCTTGAATGAAAGGGAAGCTGGGTCCCTTTGAGGAAAGACCCCATTGCACTGCCAAAAATTTATACTGTTAATATTTCTCTTAGCCTTTTCCAGAGGGATCTGTGGCCTTGTACTATAGTGACTGTTCACTGGGGAGAAGGAAATAATCACACTTTTGGGGGGAATTACTGGACACTGGCTCTGAACTGACACTAATTCTAAGAGACCCAAAATGTCATGTGGCCTACCAGTTAGAGTCGGGGCATGTAGATGCCAGGCTGTTGTGGAGTCTTAACTCAGATCCATCTCACAGTGGGTCCCTGAAATCCTGTAATTATTTCCCCAGTTCAAGAATGCATAATTAGAATAGTTTTATTCTGGCAGAACTCTCACTGGATGCTGATGAGGAATTATGGTAGGAGAAGCCAAATGGAACCCATTAGAATTGCCTCTACCTAAGAAAATAACACACCAAAAGCAATACTGCATTCTTGGAGGGATTGTAGAAATGAGGGCTACCATCAAGGACTTGAAGTATGTGGCAGTGGTGAGTCCCAATACATCCCCCTTCAACATGCCTATTTGGCCTGTGCAAAAATAATAGATCTTAGAGATTGACAGTGGATTATTGTAAACTTAACCAGGTGATGACTCTAATTGCAGCTGCCATTTCAGATGTGATTTCACTGCTTGAGCAAATTAATACATCTCTTGGTACCTATTTAATAATTATGGATCTGGCCAATGCTGTTTTCTCAGAAGCAATTTGCCTTCACCTTCACTGTCCTACCTCAGGAATATAGCAACTCTCCAACACTATGCCATAATTTAGTCCATAAAGACCTTGATCCCCTTTCCCTTCCATAAGACTTCACACTAATCCATTACATACATGACATTATACTGATCAGACCTAGTAAGGAAGAAGTATCAATTGATCTAGACTTATTGGTAAGATATTTGCATGCTAGAGGGTAGGAAGTTATTCCAACAAAAATTCAGGCACCTTCCACCTAGATGAAATTTCTAGGAGTCCAGTGACATGGAACATGTCAAAATATTCCTTTTAAACAACATGGGATTCCACTTCTCAAGGCCCACTTGGCTACAAAAAAAAGAAAAGAAAAGAAAAAGCCAACTGCCACTGAATTGATTCCAACTCATAGCAACTCTGATAAGTTGTTACATCTGGCCTGGCCCCTCCTACAGCTAAAAAGGAGGTACAATGCCTGGTGGGCCTCTTTGGATTTTGGTGGCAACATATCTCTTATTCAGGTGTGCTACTGTGGCATATTTATCAAGTAACTTAAAAAGTTACTAGTTTTGAGTGGGGCCCAGAACAAGAGAAGCTTCTGCAACATGATCAGGCTGCCCTGCAAGCCACTCTGCCACTTAGGCCATATGATATAGCTGATATAATGGTGCTTATAGTGGCAGTAGCAGATAGAAATGTTTGGAGTCATTAGTAGGCCCCTACTGGTGAATCACAGTGCAGACTTTAGGGATTTTGGAGCAAAACTCTGATACTCTACGGATAACTGTTCTCCTTTTGAAAAACAGGTTTTGGTTTATTACTGGGCCTTCCAAACCGAAAACCAAACTCACTGCCATCAAGTTGGATCTGACTCATAGTGACCCCTCTTTGGGTTTCCAAGGCAGTATCACTATGGAAGTAGATTGCCTAACCTTCCTTCCAAGGAGTAGCTGGTGGATTTGAACCACCAGCCTTCTGGTTAGCAGTCTAATGCCTTAGGCACTATTAGAGACTAAATGCTTAACCTTAGGCCACCAACCTACTATGCAGACTGATCTGCCCATCATGAACTGGCCATTGTCGGGCCCACGGAGTCATAAAGTCAAACATGCACAATAGCACTCCATTATATAATGGAAGTGATATATATGAGGTCAGGCTCAAGCAAAATCTAAAGGCACAAATAAGTTTTATGAGGAAGTAGCCCAAATGCTCATGGTCCCCGCTTCTGTCATATTACCTTATTTCTCACAGTTTGTACCTATGTCCTCATGGGGAGTTCCTTACAATCAGTTGACTGAGGAAGAGAAAACTCATGCCTGGTTTACATATGGTTCTGAGTGATATGTAGGCACCATTTGGAAGTGGACAGTTACAGAACTGTAGTTCTTTTCTGAGACCTCCCTAAAGGAACAGTGGTGAAGGCAAATCCTCCTAATGGGCATAACTTTGAATGGTGCACTGAGCTATTCATATTGCTTGAGGAGAAATGGCCAGAAGTATGATTGTGCACTGATTCATGGGCTGTGGCTAATGGTTGGCTGGATGATCAGGGACTTTGAAGGAATATGACTGGAAAATTGGTAACAAGGAGGTTGGGGGAAAGGCATGTGGATAGACCTGTCTGAATGAGCCACAGAGGTGGAGATATTGTGTCTTGTGTGAATGCTCACCAAAGGAAAGATTTTAGCAGTCAAGTGGATAGGATGACATGGTCAGTGGAAACCAGTCATCCTGTTTCCCCAGCCACTCCTGTCACTGCCCAATGGTCTCATGAACAAAGTGGCCATGGTGGCAGAGATGGGCTCAACAACATGGGATTCCACTCCTCAAGGCCCACTTGGCTACAAAAAAGAAAAGAAAAGAAAAAGCCAACTGCCATTGAATTGATTCCAACTCATAACAACTCTGTAGGACAGAGTAGAGCTGCCATGTTGGGTTTCCAAGATGGTAAATATTTACAGATGCAGACTGCTTCACCTTTCTCCTATGGAGTGGCTGGTGGTTTGAACGACTGACCTTTTGGTTAGCAGCTGATTGCTTTAATCATTGTGCCACTAAAGCTCCTAACTTGGCTATCAAAAACAAAAAAAAAACAAGCTTACTGCCTTTGAGTTGGATCTGACTCATAGCGACCCCTCCTTGGGTTTCCAAGGCGGTATCATTATGGAAGTAGATTGCCCAATCTTCTTTCCGAGGAGTGGCTGGTGGGTTTGAACCGCCAGTCTTCTGGTTAGCAGTCAAATGCCTTAGGCACTATGCCACCGGAGCTCCTAGTTTTAAGCATAGAGTCTGTAAATACTATCATTATACTATGGTGAATATTAAAGTGAACTAATACTAAGAGCTCTGGTAGCATAGTAGCTAAAGCACTTGACTGCTAACCAGCACATAACAACAACAACAACAATACTAAGAACAAACTAGTAAAACAACTGATGAACAAAAATCTTTCCCCAAAGTTTGAGAAGTTAAATTGCAGTTTAAATCCTGTTGTTAATAAAACATAATGAAATCTACAATATTCTCAGCCATCTTCTTAAATTAGACGTGTAATGAAGTCATAATTACCCTCTGCAGGATTGTCTTCAAATCTGGAAGTCATGGCTGAAGGATTTAAACTGTTATTTTCTAGAACTTTACCCCAAAGTGTATGTTTATTGCCTTTATCTTCTAATGGGATATAAGCTCCATTCTTGAATGCTTTCATTTACGCAACTAATACTTCCTAAAAGTACCCTTACATTCTAGTCTCTTAGGATGTATCATTGAGCAAACAAAGATCCCTATCCTTATAGAGTTTTTATTCTAGTGAAACGAAAACAAAAACAAAAACTCATTGCTATATAGTCGATTCTGACTCCTAGGGACCCTATTGGACAGAGTAGAACTGCTTCACAGGGTTTCCAAGACATAATCTTTATGGAGGGAGCTCTGGTGGCATAGTGCCTAAAACATTTGACTGCTAACCAGAAGGCTCATAGTTTGAACTGCCGGCCACTCCTCGGAAGGAAGATTGGGCAATCTACTTCTGTAATGATACCTCCTCGGTTACCCAAGGAGAGGTCGCTATGAGTTGGATCAACTCCAAGACAGTGAGTTTGGTTTTTTGGTTTATTTAAGACAATATTTAAAGGAAGTGAGGGGAGGAATGCAGGAATCTAAGGGAAGAATACAGGAGGAAACACCCAGTACAAAGCCTTAAGGCAGGAGAAGGCCTGACATGAGGAACAGCAAGGAGATAGGTTTGACTGGGAATTAGTGAGTGAAGTTAAGAATAGTAGAAAAGAAGATGATTGGATGTGTGTTAAGGCTTAAATTCTAAAGCACTTGATTGGTGGAAGGCTGTGGGCTACAGTGGGAGTACTCACTCCATTCTGAGTCTTGACATAAGTTCAGATGCCAGTTGAGTTCTTTCTGATCTTCAAACCAACACTGTGGCTATCTAGACAAGTTCCAGGATGGACCCAGGGAGGGGCAGTTTACATTCTGGGAGAATGTGGTTGAAAGTAGATTATGTTCACACAAAGAGCTGGGGAACTTGCCTGTGTGTGTCTTTTTCTAATTTAAATTAAGATTAAAACAAAAAACAATCAAGATTAATTAAGAAGATTAAATTAAGATTGGGGTGCTGATATTGATTTGTAGTGGTGTAGTGCCTAAGGCCACTCCTTGGTTCCTCGGTTGGGCAATCTACTTCCGTAGGGATACTGCCTGGGAAACCCAAGGAGGGCTCACTGTGAGTGGGGTCCAACTCCACAGCACATAACAACAACAGTGCCTAAGGCATTTGACTTCTAACCAGAAGGCTGGTGGTTCAAACCCACTAGCCACTCCTCAGAAGGAAGATTGGGCAATCTACTTCCATAGAGATGTTGTTGTTGTTGTTATGTGCTGTCAAGTCGGACCGACTCATAGCGACCCCTCCTTGGGTTTCCGAGGCAGTATCTCTACGGAAGTAGATTGCCCCATCTTCCTTTGGAGGAATGGCCAGTGGCGGGTGGGTTTGAACCGCCAGCCTTCTGGTTAGCAGTCAAGTGCCTTAGGCACTATGCTACCAGATCTCCTATTTTAGTCATTAGGGAAATGCATATTAAAACCACAGTGAGCTGCTACTGCATCCACTAGAATGACTAAAATTAAAAAGATTAAAATACCAAGTGTTGACAAGGATGTGGAGCTCTTGTGCACTGCTAGTGGGATTCCAAAATGGTCCAGCTACTTTGGAAACAGTTTTGAGATTCTTACAAAGTTAAGCATAGATTTACTATATGACTCAGCAATTCCACTTCTAGGTGGAATGTCTCCCAAGAGAGAAAGAAATATATGTACATACAAAGACTTACACCCAATGTTCATAGCACCTTTATTCATAATAGCCAAAAGGTGGAAACAACCCAAATATCTATCAACTGATGAATGAATAAACAAATTGTGACCTTCGTGTTCACTGTCTTATAGTTTACTATTTAAAAGTCTATCTTATAGAAGTGGTGCGAGAGATTTGACTTATCTTCTGAGGTCCCAAGTAATAGAATCAGTAGCAATAAGTCTTTGGCTGCTCATGGAGACAGTCTCTCTGTTTGACTTCTGTCCCCAGTTCTTCCCCAAATAAAAAGCGATTGGAGGACAAAGAAGGCAGTGTGGGAAGACCTTACAGAGCAAGGATTTGGAAACATAGGTGAGGCCTGAGGGGAAAAGTATTACAGGTTGTAAAAATGGCTTGGGGAAGGCAACCTCCGACCTCCTTTAACTTCTCCAGGGGGAAGGAGAATCATTATCAACATCATCAACAGCCCAAGGCTGATTCCTGTGAGGTGGAGTTAAGACATGCCTCCATCCTCCAACCATTTTAGCAATTCTGACACCAACTATCCCTCACTTGACACTCTCACCCTTCTCTGCTGGGCTCCATTTCAATGCAGTGACCACACAGAACTCACAGATGATACTCACAATTATGGGGTTTATTAGGGAAGTTGTTGTTGTTGTTGTCGTTGTTGTTATGTGCCGTCGAGTCGGACCCGACTCATAACGACCCCTCCTTGGGTTTCCGAGGCAGTATCACTACGGAAGTATCACATCTTCCTTCCGAGGAGTGGCCGGTGGGTTTGAACCGGCAGCCTTCTGGTTAGCAGTCAAGTTCTTAGCCACTATGCTACCAGAGCTCCCATTAGGGAAGTAACAGGCTACAATTCAGGATCAGAAATGATTCAGGATATAGTTCTTCGACCAGGACAGCCTCTTTTCAGCAGTGCCCCCAGCCACACCTTTCCCTGGCCCCTTGGCCTTTGCCTTGCTCAGATAGGTGTTGCAAAGCTCTTTTAGCTCTGCTGATAAATGCCCAGAGACTCCACCACTAAGCCTTGGCCCAAAGGCACTCAGCTCTTGCTTCATGGGTCAGCAACCCTAGCTTCACCGAGTGCCTGGAGGCACCCCATTCCTCCTGCCTGAGGGACCTTGGCTTCCCCACTTTGTGGGTCCAGAAGTCCAGTGCTCCGTCTCCTGCCAGGCTCCTAGTTTTGCGGCTGCTGTTTCTCTGCCTCTGCTTCTTGCTGCCTCTCGCCACCTCAGCAGGGTGTTACAGCTGCCTCTCCATCTCCTGGGTCAAGGAGGTTCTCAGTGTGAGGAACTGTGAGACCATTTTTATGTGAGACCATTTTTTATAACCACCCTGTATATAACCATTATATATATATATCCATTTTTTAAATGTGCCTTAGCATTTACTTCACGCTTTAGTTACTGGAAAAACTACAAGCAGCCCTGACTACCCTCACCCCATTGATACTTCCCTAGCAACAACCAATCAGTAAACAGCAAGGAAATACCTTACCTAAAATAGTTAGAAACAGCAGTTTAGGGCTTCGACCCACAACACAGAGCCAATCAAGTAGGGACAACTCGCAATTTGAAAGATGTTAACCAATCCTGTAATTTTCTGATTAAAACTTCCTCATTCCTGCTGTAACCCCTATAAAAATCCTATTACCCCTGAGTTCAGGGCTCTCAATCCTGAACCGCTGCGTCAGTGACGGTTGGGGGTCCGAGCTCGAGCTTGAATAAACAACCCCTATGCTTCTGCAGTGGAATTGGCTCCTTGGTGGTTTTTGGGGATTCAAAATCTGGGCACAACAGAACCAGGGTCCAAAGGATGCACTCCGTTCCCATCACTTCTTGGTGGTAGTCAGATCCCCTTCTTTCCACCCCTGGGATGGCTCATTTTAAGCCTAGTGGGATGGCAAAACTGACCAATCCCCTCGTTAGAGTTCTATATACCTTATTTGGATGGTTCCACCCCCACAAGGGTGCCATGCACCTTACTTACATTATTAGCAAGCTATCCAATCTATTTGGTGGGCCACAAGCACCTCATTTGCATAGTCCCACCCAGTCATTTGCTGGGAGTTAGAAAGACTATGGCTTGAAGGACTAAATTAAGTAACTCACTGCACCACATAGGTGAAGGGTAAAGCATGAGCCCAGCCCTCAAAACAGGACAGGTAGGGCTTCTTTTGTTCAAGAGGCCCAGTGTGGCTGGAACATGGGGTTCATTGGATGTTAAGCTTGGGATGAGGGAGGATCATTGGAAATCAGGTCTGAAAGGTAGACGGGAACCAGATTGTGAAGGGGCTTGAGGGCTAGATGAGGTTGTGGAGGCTGTCAAGTCCCAAATGCATGGGTCAGGTGTCAAGCTGGAGTCTTCTCTTGACTCACATAGTTACAGGAGCTGAAGAACCCACAAATGGCAAGTCAAACAACAGGCTGTGGCTGCAGAAGCTGGTGAATCCCAAAATCTGCAGGTCAGATGGCAGGCTGCTAGCTCACGTCTCCAGAACCAGGGAATACCGTATCCAGAGCAAGGGAGAGCATCGCCAGAGCATCCATAGATATACGGGATGCAGGTCCCACCCCCAAAGAAACTCCCCTGTATCAGAGTAAGGGTGTGTGGTAGTTAAGGTTGTTGTCAACTTGGCTGGGCCTGGTTGAGTGGCTGGGCAGCTGGTTGTAGTTATTCCCCATGATGAGACTGGCAATCAATTCCATGGTGGAATCTCCTAGAATGGCTGCTTTAGGGATGTGTTCTGCTTCCAGTATATAAGAAGCAAGTTTGAGGAAGGTCTCCAGCTTATGGCATGCTTGAACCCTGCATGTAGCCAAGTTGTTGTTCAACAGCCTGCCATGCCCTGCCAATCTGGGGACTTCTTCTGGACTTGAATTAGTGGCCTGCCATGTTGTAAAAATGCACAGTCTCAATGTTACCAAATGCATTTTTACTTGTCAACCTTGGGCTTGTCAGCCTCAGCAGCCAGCAGCTGAGTGAAGAAAAGTCTCCAGCTTCAGTGGTCTGGGAGCAGGAGGCAGAGCTGAAGCCCAAAGTTGAGGGGCTTTCACCCAGCCCCTAGAGCCTGGCACTTTGAACTCAGACTTCTAGCCTCCAAAACTGAAAGAGAATAAACTCCTGTTTGTTCAAACCATCCCATTTGTGGTATATTCTTGTCAGAGTGGCACTAGGTAACCAAAACAGGGTGGGACTTAAGTAAACTTAAGTCACACTCTTTCGTAAGGCTGCGACTCAAAATACACCCCACAGTAATCCTACCTCATTAACATGTAGTAGTTAAGATTTACAACACATAAAATGGAGGATACTTACATAATGTCCCAAAATGGAGGATAATTACACCAGATTACAAACTAGAGGACAACCACACAATACTGGGATTCATAGCCTAGCTAAGTTAACATATAACGTTAATCATCTGTGGTGCAGTGAATTACTTACTATGGTCCTTTTAGCCATAGTCCTCCATTTTGTGATGCATTGTCAATCCCAACCCCCATGCCTGTGGTTATGGTCCCATTTTGGAGTAAATTGTCCATTATGTTACTAAGGCAGGATTAGAATGGGAAGTGCTGAGTCATTGCCTTACTCAAGGGCGTGACTCAAGTCACCACCCTTCATTTCCTTGAGGGTATGGTCTGCATCCAATATACATGAATTCTCTGGATCCTGCATCTGGTTTGTCATCATCTGACCTCCAGTTCTTGGGATTTAAGCCAGCAGCCTATTGTCTGACTTGGCTCACCAGCTTCCACAGCCTTGTGAGCAAGCAGCCTGTCATCTGACCTGCCAGTTTGGGTTTGCAGCCCCTGCAGCCATGTGAGTGAGAAGAATCCTCCAGACTGATGTCTGATCCATGGATTTGGCACCCATGGAAGCAACAGTCAAGAAGTGACATGTCATTTACACTGCATGAGCCATCTCTTTGTCAGTTTGTAAGTTCTGTGAGACGTTGCAGTGAATTATAGAATCCTAAGAAGGGAAGGAGAGTACTGAGGGGAGTAGGAGGAGGAGTTGATGTTAGAGATGACAGCAGTTTGGAAAAGATGGACATTTTGGGACATCTTTAACCTCTGCCTCATAGAGCAGCCTTGTGCTGACCCTTCTAAAAGAAGTTACTCATGCACATCACAGAAGCTATTGGAGATTTTTGGTTCATGATTGTGCTTTAGAAAAATCATTCAGGTAGAAGGAGGTAGGAAGAGCTGCTAGGAGGCTATTGTAAATTGTCTCAAAACCTATTTCTCCTAGGGTACCTTCCATGTATCTCTAAGGCTCTATATACAACCTGTATCCCACTCACACCTGTGAAATTCTGGAGGTGCCTTTATCTCGTTCTGTGCAGGGAGAATTCAGTGTTGGGGTCTTCAGCAAAGTCACAGTTATGCAATTTAAACAAGCAAATGTGTTAAGCATGTACTATGTGCCAGAGACCATGCTAGCAGGGGTTATAGACATGAATGACTTTATCCTTCCCTCCACATGCTCACAGTTGAGCAGTTCAACAGATGGCAAATAGGTGGTTTTATAGGACATGGTGTCATGTTAAGGATGGGCACCCCATGGTGTAAAAACACAAAGGAGGGGCATTTAATCTTCTTGGAGGGTCAAAAATGTCTTCCTGGAGGAGGTAATGCTTCAGCTGTGTCTTGAGGGATAAACCAGTGTCAACTAGGCAAGGAAAGGACAGCCTGAGCAAAGGCCCGGAGTAGGAAACAGCTCATGTTGGGAACTGCAAGTGATGTTCACAGCTGAAGCTTCAACATCAATAGTGTAAAGCAGATCAGGAAACAGCGGCAGGTTAGAGCCAGCACTCCAAGCCTAATTAAAGAGGGGCATGGATAGCAGCCCACAGAATGGGAAAAGCCACTGAGAGATGTTAGATTTGTGTTTTGAGGAGATCTTACCAATGTCACTGTAGAGGCAGGAGTCCAAATGAACAGCCCCAACAACAATCTATGTGGATCGAGACCAGAAGAACTAGATGGTGCCCAGCTACCGATGCCAACCACTCAGGAAGGGATCAAAACTGGAGATCCTGGATAGAGTGAGAGGAAAAACAGGGAGAAAATTTAAAAACACAATAATGACCAGAATTACTGGTTGAATGGAGTCTGGTGGGACTCCCAAGACTATGGCCCTGGGATATACTGTGGGCCTGGGATAAGACTCACTCCTAAGGGCTGCCTCTCAGCCCAACAGTAGTAAGACTTACATGCAGAACACTCAACCCAGGGCAATGCATCCACCTACTCTACAGAGATATACCCCTTGGAGCAATTGGCCATGGGGCACAAGAGGGGCAGCATTCACATGGAGGGAAAGCTGGACAGACAGGAGTGCATAACTAAGAAGGGCACAGGGATGGGGGTTGGTCACAGGAAAGGGAGAGGAGGAGAGTCGGTTAGGGTTGGGGATGGTAATCAGGGGGAAAAAAAAAAGTCTATGTGGAGTCAAGTTGAGAGAGTGCCTGAGCCAGAGCAGAGGCAATAGGATGCAGTGGTATCACTAGTGTTGGCGTCACCCAGTGTAGTAAACTCATGATGTTACCAACCCCCGCAAAGGACCTCCTCCCATATCAGACCATATAAAATCTTTAGTAATGTTTACTACCAATTTTAATCATAGAATAATATGTGGTAAATATTGTTGCAAATTGCTTAAATGTAGTATTTCTTAGGTTATATGAATACCAACAACAAAATTTATTTTGTAAAATCTTTCTACATTGAATTATATTACTAGTTACAATGGAAGAAGCAGCAGCAGGGATCCAGATAAGGTGAGGGACCCAGGCCACCTCCCCCACCAAGCAGCTGGAAATCAGGGAAAAGCAGAGAATTAAGCCAGGGGGACCAGGATAGAGCGAGGAAGAAGCAGTAGGGATCCATGTAAGGGGAGGGACCCAGGCCATGCCCCCCTCCAAGCAGTGGGAAAGCAGGGAAAAGCAGAGAATAAAGCCAGGGGGACCAGGACAGAGCAAGGAAGCAGTGGCAGGGATCTAGGTAAGGCGAGGGACTCAGGCCCCACCCCCAAGTAGCAGGAAAGAGGCAAGGATTCACGTAAAGGAAAGGTGGAGAGGTTTCAAACAGCTAAGGGAGACAAACTTGTCTGTCAGTTTGTCCTCCTGTGTGGTGTGTTGCTATGAGGCTTGAGGCTGTGCCACTGGTGTTTCAAACCCATCGGAGTTGCATGTGGTGCACAGGTTTCGATGCAGCTTACAGACTGAGACAGACAAGGAAGAAGGAAGAGGCCATCATCCACTTCTCAAAGAATTGGCCAGGGAAAACCTTATGAATAGCAGAGAAACACTGTCTGATACATTACTGTGCAACTTTATGAATAGCCCAG
>NW_006921717.1:7424261-7426007 GCF_000298275.1 Orycteropus afer afer | reverse complement strand
TAATTCCAGGCTGTGTCCTGTACAAAATAGGCCTCAAACAGCAGGATGCTGAAGGGCCTGATGACCATCCTGCCACTCCCGTGTGGTGGCCGTGTGGCCTTGGGCAAAGCCCTCCTCTCCTTTGCCCTCACCTGTCAACCAAGAGCATTGAACTAGATGAGTTTTGTGAATATGTGTTCTTAAGTCGAGAACAAATTCAGGTTCATTTTAAAACTTCAACCGTTGCAGAAGTGGAGTGAGCTGTGAAAGCCACCCTGGCCTTCTCTCCACAGAGTTAACCCCTGTTAGCAGTTTAACACGTGTCCGTGAAGACATTTCTCTGCCAGAGCCCTGTTCATATTTTCCCTCCTCCACAAAGCCCTCCCAGGTCTCAGATCCCGGCTCAGAATCAGTTTTCACTTTCCACTCTCTTCCCTGGTACTTTGTGTGGGAGGATAGAGGTTAAGGGTACTGAGTGCAAAGCAAGGAGCTGCTTCTGTGGGCAGGTCATAGAAGCAGCAGGGCCCAGAGGGAGACACCTGAAGAGCCATTTATGGAGCTATCTACCAAGCATCCCATCAAATCTGCTACAAAACACCTCTTCAAAGTGTGAAAAAGCAAAGATGTCACCTTGAAGACTAAGTTGCACCTGCTCAAGTCGTGGTTTCTTCAGTTGTCTCATCTGCAGGCAAAAGCTGGACAATGAATAAGGAAGACCAAAGAAGAATGGATGCTTTTGGATTATGGTGTGGGTGAAGAATATTAAAGACACCATGGACTGCCAGAAGAGCAAACAAATCTGTCTTGGAAGAAGTAGAGTCAGAATGCTCCTTTGTAGCGAGAATGGTGAGGCTTCATCTTGTGTAATTTGGACATGTTATCAGGAGGGACCAGTCCCTGGAGAAGGCCATCATGCTTGGTAACCTAGCAAGTCAGTAAAAAGAGGAAGACCCTCGATGGGATGGAATGACACAGTGTCTCAAAACTGGGCTCAAGCGTAGCAGTGACTGTGAGGGTGGCACAGGACTGGGCATGGTTGCGTTCCTTTGTACATAGGGTCGTAATGAGTCAATGGCACCTAAAACCAACAACCACCACCCAGCATCCAGCTGACAACAAAAGCAAGCGTTGCTAGGATGCTTAAAATTGTTTGGAAAAAGACAGTTGGAATATACTTTAAAGGGGAAAGTTTGAATGTGTTAGCTCATTAGACAGTTTTATTTTAAATCTATCTTGAGTTTTGGCTCTTTTATCTATATGGGATCAAATTGACAATGGCAACTCGAAAGGTTAGATAAGAAGCTTTGGGGGCAGTGAGTTTCTGTTAATAGGGGAAGAACAACTCAGAAAAGGAGGGTGAGAATCGCTGCACAACTTGAAGAATATAGTCAATGCCATTGAATGGTACATGTAAAAATGCTGAATTAGTGATGTTCTGCTATGTATATTCTCAGCAACAACAAAAAATATATTTAAAAAGAAAAAAAAATAATTGAGGGGAGCTCTGATGGTGTAGTGCCTAAGGCATTTGACTGCTAACCAGAAGGGTGGTGGTTCAAACCCACCAGCCACTCCTCGGAAGGAAGGTCAGGCAATCTACTTCCGTAGTGATACCACCTTGGAAACCCAAGGAGGGATCACTATGAGTCAGATCCAATTTGACCACAGTGAGTCTGGGTTTTTATGGTATATATTAGTGGCTAAGGCACTTGACTGCTAACCAGAAGGCTGATGCTTCAAACCCCCCAGCCACTCCTCGGAAGGAAG
>NW_006921717.1:7416317-7423606 GCF_000298275.1 Orycteropus afer afer | reverse complement strand
GGTTATATCATTTTACAGTCCCACCGGTAGTGTATGAGAGTCCCAATCTCTCTGGCAATGGGTCCTTAAATAGTGAAACGTACCACTCAAAGAATTTTTGCACACACGCACCCACCCATGTGTGACCACCACCCAGACACAGAGAACCTTTCCATCACTCCAGCAGAATGTCCCTTTCCAAACAACACCTCCACTCCAAGTTCACCTCTACTCTGACTTGTTCCACCGTCAGTTAATTTTGCCTGTTTTTGAACTTCACCTGAATGGAATCATGTGGCAGGTAGTACTTCATGCCTGGCTCCTTTCCCTCTTCAGTACATCTGTGAGATTCACCCATTTTGTCACATGTAGCAGTAGCTCATTCTTGAGGGATGGTATTCCATTGGGTGGATATGGTATTTATTTATCCTTTCTACTGTTGGGAGCTCTGGTGGAATAGTGCCTAAGGCACTTGACCACTAACCAGAAGGCTGGTGGTTCAAACCCACTCCTCGGAAGGAAGGTTGGGCAATCTATCTCTGTAGTGATACCGCCTCGGAAACCCAAGGAGGGGTCTCTATGAGTTGGATCTGATTCGATGACAGTGTGTTGTTGTTGTTGTTTCCGTTGACGGACAAATAACTGGCTTCTAGCTCTTGGCTATTCTTCATAAAGCTGCCCTGACTGTTCCTGTACATTTTTTTTTTTTTTTTTTTTAGTGGGAAGATGCACTCATTTTCTTGAGTATATACCTATGAGTGGAATTGCTGGCTCATGAATTTTTTTATTTTTAAGGATGCTTTTAGACAGCTTTGCAGGCATTTACCCTGGGCGTAAAAGCTGAGGCCTGAGAAGAAGCTATAAGGATACTTGTGGAACGGTTCAATGGACAGGGTCATCCATCCTCTTCTGAAAGGGGCTAGGACCCGATACTTAAGAGCTGCCGAACTGTGAGAGGTTATTTTGCTCCACCCTACATCCTGGAGGGAGGTGGAGCAGCCCCAGGCAGGCTTGGGCTTCCCTGACCTCTCTGGCTGTTTACCTGAGCCTTGTGACTCAGCCCGGCCAGCCCCACAGTTCCACAAGGCACTGGGGGAGTACGTGCACATCTCAGAGCAGCAGACAGGCCCCCTCGGCTCGGGTCAGGGTCCGTGGCTACCCAGAGGAGGACTTTGAATTTGGAGAATCAGCCCTGATTAGCAGGAAGCCACAGGACAAATCAGCAGCGTCGGTCGGGGCAGGACCAGAGCTCCCGAGAAGCTCATCTTGTGGTCCCATTGGGGCCGGCGAATCAGCACCTGGAGGCAGAGGGTACGTAACTTAGCCCAGTTATCAGTCCAGATCGCTTTGCACGCCCAGCATGGTACAGCAGGGCGCAGCTCGGTTTGGGATGCTGGAGACTGTTCTGTGCGTCTGGAACTCTGAGCACCTTGGGCAGCCAGGCACATAGCATCATTATCAGAACCAGACTGTAAACAGTTTTTAAAAGACCGGTTGCCGTCCAGTCGACTGACACATGGCAACACCCTGTGTGTCAGAGTCGAACTGCACCCAGTAGGGTTTTCAAGGGCTCGTTTTTCAGAAGTGATCACCAGGCCTTTTTTCTGAGATCCCTCTGGATGAACTTGAACTCCCAACCTATCAGTTAGCAGGTAAGCACGGCAACTGTTTGCACCACCGAGGGACTCTGTAAACAGTTGAAGAAACTGATTCACAGCCCCTTGTACTCACAAAAGCTGCAGGACGAAGTCGAAAGCAAGACTCAGTAACCCAGGCCCAGGGCGTAAGCCCCAGCCCCAGCAGTGACTTCCTGGGTATCTGTGTTGTGATTCACTTTCCCTCTCAAACCACAGTTCACTGATCCATACAACAGAGCCAACACCACCTGGGTCCTACATACCACATGGAGTTATTTTAAGAGTCATGTAATTCTGGCTCTAGACATACACAATATTGTACCAGGCTGAAGTAATTGTCGATGGTTGTAGTAAGGGAGTCATCAGCAAAGTGGTATTGGACAAATCGGTGGCTACCTATAGGGCCCCCCTTGGGCCTCACTGTCACCCCTTCCCGGGCAGAGAGCAGATGGCTGCAGCAGAAACTAAGTCCATTGGGGCTTGGGGTCCCTGGGCACAGGTGTGGTCAGAATTGTGGCCAATCAGCTTGGGAAAGTGTCCCGTCCTCAGCACCATTGAGTCACCAGCTTACCAGTTTCATAAGTATCATTATCCTTATATGTAGATGAACAAAAGAGACCCTTTAGAGGCCCAGACCTCGTTCCTGTTCTGCATAACACAAAGTCCAGCCTTCTTCCACTGCCTCTCCTTGGCAGCATCAACCCTGGTGGAGGCTGGGTCTCCTGCTAGGAGACCGTGTGAGGCCACTTTCCCCGGAGGATATTCTCGGCCATGCATGCTGGCTCCCATGCCTCTTCATTTCCTCATTATTCAGAAATAGGGATTTCTTAGAGGGTCAGTGCAGGGACTAGCCCAACCTGTCTCCCCCTGCCCCCATCTGCCAGTCTGTTTTACTGTGATGGCTTGCATGTTGCTTTGATGTTAGAAGCTCTGCCACTGGTATTGCAAATACCGAGAGGGTCACCCATGGTGGTCCAGGTTCAGAAGAGGTTCCAGACTAAGACTGGGAAGAAAAGCCTGGTGACCTACTTCTGAAAATTAGCCGATTCTACGGCTCACACAACATCGTCCGAAGTTTGACTCTCTCACCTTGGCTATATCATCGGGAGGGACTGACTGCTGGAGAAGGGTGTCATGTTTGGTGGAGTGGAGGTCCAGCAAAGGTGAGGAGAACCCTCAATGAGATGGATGCAGAGAATGACTGCAAGAGTGAGCCCAAGCACTCGGCCATGAAGATGGCACAGGGCCAGCGAACATTTTGTCCTGTTGACTACGGGGTCACCATGAGTCAGATCGGACGCCATGGCACCCACAAACAACCTCTTCCCGGCCTCGGGTGGGCAGCGAGCCCCTTGCTGCCCCCTCTGTCTCTGGGCTGCAGGTATATATTTACCCTCCTGCAAAGGCCTCCTGGCCTTCCTTCACTGCCTGGCTCTGGGCAGCCTCACCCATATACCCTTCTCCCAACCAGAAGTCCTTGTCCTCCCCCCGTTTCTCAAGGCCACCAAGTTTTCAGTTGTGTCTGTCATACCCAGGGCAGGGGAGGAAAAAAAAAAAAAAAAAACTCACTGCCATCATTTCCGACTCAGCGACCTCTCCTTGGGTCCTTGGGTATGAGGCGCTATCTCTATGGAAGTAGATTGCCCAACCTTCCTTCTGAGGAGTGACTGGTGGGTTTGAACTGCCAGCCTCCTGGTTAGCAGTCAAGGAGCATGGAATGAACCCAAAGATCTGAACTTGATCCACATTCTCCCACCAGCTGGCTTTCAGTCCTGGACCAGTCACCCTACCTCTTGTCTCTCCAGGTTCAGAAGAAGGAAATTGGGCTAGGTCCTTTTTGTTTTCTAAGTTTTGCTTTCATTGCAAATTCATAACTAGAGATTTCATCTGCTTATCTTAGAAAGCTAGAAAGAAAGGCATGTTAAGTTTTTTAGCGAATCAGCAACCAATAACATGCCACACTAGATCTTCAATGTTCATAATTTAGAAGTTATCGCAGAAATATAATATTTACAAATATACTCTTTACTTGCAAAAATGACTGTGTAAATCATTTATGTTCAACACGTTTGTGTTTTTATGAAAAAAATATACATCATTTAAAAATATGTTGTGTGCCACTGAGTTGATTTGGACTGGTAGTAACCCTATACGACAGAGTTGAACTGCCCCATAGGGTTCCTAGGCTATTGTCTTTAGGGGAGCAGATCTGAGGTCTTTTTTCCCATGGGGAGTAATGAGGTCTTGATAGATGCTACAACGTGGACGGACCTTGAAGACATTAGACTGAGTGAAATCAGTTCACAAACATGGTAGAATCCCACTTACATGAAATAGGCAAGTCTAAACCAAAAAACCAAACCCACTGCCATCGAATTGATTCCGACTCATAACGACCCCCATTGGGTTTTCGAGGGAAGTAGATTGCCTTGTTTTCCTTCCACGGAGTGCCTGGTGGATTTGAACCGCCAGCCTTCTGGTTTGCAGTCAAATAGGCAAGTCTACAGAGACTAAAGCTTCTGAGTGGTTAGCAGAGGGAGCAGGGAGGGGAGAAGAGGAGTCATAGTTTAGGGGACACTGAGTTCATGTTCATGGTGGTAGAATAATTTAGAAAAGGAGAGTGTGGTAGTCACACACCACCATGACCATGAAATGTCCTTGGAAAAATTGGTGAATTGGCAGATGTTTTGTTAAAAGTATGCTGAAAAATAACATACTACTACATTTTACTATGTTGTTATACCAGCGGCACCAGATTAAACAACAAAAAAGGAAACATACACACCAGTGTGTTGCATATGTAGTTGCTACCACAAATATGACGCGTGTCCCCTAACACATACATATGCTTTTGTGTCACTTTTCAGTCACATCAGAACCATTTGGAGTTTGGCCAAAGTCTGGAAGTCTGAAAACAGATATAATATCAGAACCCTCTGTTACTTGTCTTCCTCTTATTTCCCTACCAGACTGGATCTTCTTGAAGGCAAAACCTAGTTTATTTTGATTCCTGTCCGCCAGGACCTCATGGAGCCAGTACCCAGGACACGATTTCTGAGTGAGTGAAATAAGGGCCATGGATTTGAACACGTTCTCTCCTCTGCCAGGCTCCCATCCAGCGGTAGCTCTGGGACCTCATGTTTTCTATGCCTTGCTCATTATGCCCTCTGTCTTTCCTCTATCTTTCTTTTCTTTTTCTTTTTAATGCATTTTATTGAAATATAATTTATGTACAGTGAAATACACAAAACTAAAGTGACATGGGTCAATGCATTTTTTTTTTTTTTTTCTTTTTGCAGTGTTTCCTCTCCTCCCCTCCCATCCCTGGCAACCAACAAAGAAAGTTTCCCTCCATATATAAACCTTTCCTTGACCCTCCACAACAAACTAATACTATATTTGTCCTTCTGTGATTGACTTACTTCACTCAGCATAATGTCCTCCAAGTTCATCCATATTATGTGGTGTTTTGCAGACTACATTATTCTTCAGTGCTGCATAGCATTCCATTATGTGTATGTACCATAGTTTGGTCATCTACTCTTTCGCTCTAAATCTTAGAGATAAGTCCCTTGCCAGATAGTTATCAGCAAATATGAATTGGTTGCTGTCATTTTTGTTATGTGCTTTTTCGTGATGTTGATTTCTTTGTTCCATATAATTTTCTATGCTGAGCTCATTTTGTTTATGAATCATGTTATCACTTCTTTCACTGCTATTGTTTTAGCATTTGCTGAATACTTATGCTGGTCCTCTTTTTCATTTTGATGTAAAGGTTTATCATTTTTCTTTGAGGTTGCCCTGTGATTTATAGTTTTCTTCCCAAGTTTAAAACAGTCCTTTCTATCTTGCAGTTGTCTTGACTTCCTTACCATCTAGAAGTTTTGTAACGACACAGTTTTTTCCCTCTTTTTGGCTGTAGTTGTCATCATTTGTCAATTGACATCTCTGGTTCCCTGTTTACAATCTTGTAGGCTTATTTACTTTGGATACTTCCATAACTGGGTTGGCTTCTGGGTTATATCATCATGTGTGTTAATGGTCAGTTGTTATTGGCTATTGTTGCTTCTCTGTCCAAAAGGCACCCTTTAGCATCTCTTGTAAGGTTGATCTGGCTTTAACAAATTCCCTTAATTTCTGCTTATCTGAAGTGTCCTAATTTCACCATCATATTTGAAGGACAATTTTGCTGGGTACATAATTCTTGGTTGGAAGTTTTCCTCTTTCAGTGTTTTATATATACCATCCCATTGTCTTCTCACCTGCATGGTTTCTGTCAAGAAACCTGAGCTTAGTCTTATTGATTGCCCCTTGTAGGTAACTTTTCATTTGTCCCATGGTGCTCTCATGATTCTTTCTTTGTCTTTGGTTTTGGTGAGTTTGATGATGATACGTCTGGGTGATTTTCTTTTGGGGTCTGTCCTGTTTGGGGTTCGTTGGATCCTCCACCTTTCTTACTGACAAACTCGTCTTCATCCTCCATGAGCTGACTTGAATGTCATCTCTTTGGGTGCTCCCCACCCCCTTCCTCCAGCTCCCACAGCATATATGGCCCTCATCACATTGGACCAGGATCTGACAGCACTGTATCTATTCGACTCAGTAGTGGCCCCTGGAGAGCACAGTCACCTCCTGGTTGTCGCTGACACTCGGTGCACTTGCCAGCATTGTGTCGCCTGGAGGAAGGAGGGAGTCGGTGGGACCAAGCATGAAGGGAAGCATTGTGCCCGTGGGTGTTCAGAGTGCTGTGCGTGCTTTCAGCTTGGCTGCTCGGGGTCTCAGGGCCTGACCTCACAGAGTCCAAGCCCAGCACCCTCCGCAGTGGGTGACATTAACCCCTGCCTCTGAGCTTCCCCTCTCCTTGCCCTCCTCACTGCAGCCGAGGGTGGCACCATGTTCTCCTGGCAGAGGTCACTAACCTCTGGAGCTTCTGCTCAGCCACAGTCCTGGGGGTTCCAGGAGAGTGTGGCAGCTGCAGCCAGCTGCTCGGGCTGGCAGGTGGCCTTCCGCGGGGGCAGCTCACCAGCTCCAGGTGCTGAGGAGGACCCGGCCTACCAGTGGAGCCCCATGGGGTGACCGTGGGCAAATGGAGAGGTTGGCCTCGCCATGCAAGAGCCAGGATGACCCTGCACAGCTACCTTCTCCCTTTTGTGGTAGGGAGTTGGGGCTGCAGTCTGTCTGTCCTCTATTTCCAACAAGAGAACAGACCAAAACATGCAGCTTGCCTCCAAGGGCTTAGGAAATGGGGGAAGCAGGGGCTGGAGCAGCAAGACATACATTGGATTGGAGGCAGTAGGTGAGCGGAAGTTGGGGTGATGCTGTGATACAGGGGCTTGGGGAGGATGGCGGGTTGCAGCAGTCTCCACCTGGAGACCTTTGTTTTGTTCTGTTTTATGAGATGGTACATTTTCTCATTTATAATTCATTCAAGTTGCCCTTTCTATAGAGCCATATGTAGGTGTGGTGTAGTAAATTACTTAGTGTGGCTTTTCTATCCATAAGTCTTTGTAAACTCCAAGGTGGGATTTTGTATGAGCAACTGAGCAGCCCCTGATTGCTGAGGCTATCCACCTGGGTTATTTCTGTTGGGAGTGGCACAATACAATGTTCTGGGAGGTGCCCACTCTCTCTCACGTGCTTAGAGTTCTGATGATGTGATTGGCTAGTTTGACC
>NW_006921717.1:7409579-7411328 GCF_000298275.1 Orycteropus afer afer | reverse complement strand
TAGGGATCCAGTGAGATACTGTAAGTGCAGGTCCTTTGGAAGTGTCTGTCTGGCCTGCTGCCCCTGGCATGCAGATACAGGGGCTGTTGACCCCTCTTGCCTGTGCTAATCATTAAACTTTAGAAGCAGATACGTGTATGTTTGTGACTCATGGGGGTGGGGGAGTGGTCACCAGGCCTTGAGCCCAGATGCTCACACCTCCTCAGATGACACAGGCAAAGTCCACCTGGTTTGGGTGCCCCAAAACCCCTGGTGCCGTGTCTGCTCCCTGACACGGCAGTCCAGCCCAGCAAAAGGCAGGGCCATGAAGGCCCAGAGCACAGGCACAGCATTCTTGCAGGAAGCAGAGTGTTGGCACACTTCCTAGGGCCCCCAGCCCTGCACATAAGGTGGATGGCCTAGTGCTAACTGCTCTGAAACACTGGGCTGGAGAATTCCAGATGGAAAGAGAGCCTTAGGGACCTCACTGCTCAGATGAGGATGGGGAGCTCAGAGAGGGAAGGCGCTAACTAAGGTCACACAGTAAATTAGCACCAGATCCTGTGGTTGTAGGAAACCTCCCCTGCACTCAACTTAAGTCTGACTAGGGTGGAGAGGTCGCTATGAGTTGGGTCTGACTTCATGGCAGTGAGTTTGGTTTTGGTTTTGGTTAGGGTGGAGACAGCAGGTGGATATTCCTTCCTGGAGGTTAAGTGTCCCATAACAGAGGAGAAATGACCTCTGTATTTGGAGATGTGTGGCCTCTTACCACATGAGCCAATGGCCTCTCGTCCAGGGAGGTGTGGTGGTGTGGGCCACACTGGGTAATACTGTCAGAGGGCATGACACCAAAATGACTGTCTATAAAATTTTTGTGCAGTGTTTCAAAGTAGTCCAAGGGACTAGTGGACCATGCAAACCTTAGTCTATAGGACCATGAGACCAGAAGAACTAGATGGTACCCAGCTACCACTGTCAACCACTTAGAAAGGGATCAGTGCAGGAGATCTTGGATAGAGTGGGAGAAAAATGTGGATCAAAACTCAAAATCATAAAAAAGACCAGACTTACTGGTGCGATAGAGACTATGGCCCCTAGTCACACTTTGGGCCTGGAATAAACAATAGACAGATTTATAGGGTGAAGATTTACACCAGGTAGGTACACTGTTCAGAAAAATCAATCAAGGGAGATCAGAAGGACAGTATTTGCACAGGGAGATAGCTTGGGAGGGTAGGGGCAGGAATGCATAGGAAAGAAGGACACAGGGAAAAGGTAACTACAGAGAGGAAGGGGAAAGAGAGCTGTTGAACTATGGGCATTGCAGTCAATGTCATGAAACAAAATGTGTATGAATTGCTGTATGGAAAATGAATTTGTTCTGTGAACTTTCACCCCAATCACAATTAAAAACAAAAAATTTAGTACAGTGTTTCAACAGAAATTTATTATTTTTTATACAAGTTGGTTATGACAATAAAAAATGTTGCAAGCCCAGATTGTTTCTGTTGTTAGGTGCCATCGAGTCATTTCTGACTCATAGCAACCCCATGTTCAGCAGAACGAAACACCACCCGATTCCGCACCAGCTCCATGACCACTGCTATACTTGAGCCCATTGTCGCAGCCACTATGTCAATCCATCTCATTGAAGGCCTTCCCCTCTTTCGCCAGCCCTCCACCTTACCAAGCATGACATCCTTCTCCAGAGAATGGTCCCTTCTGACAACATGACCAAAGTAGGTGAGACGAAGTCTGGCCATTCTCACT
>NW_006921717.1:7399383-7408199 GCF_000298275.1 Orycteropus afer afer | reverse complement strand
CTCGAGGGTTAAATTTTTTCTTCAATTAAGCACTAGTTGCCGTTAGGTGCTGTCAAGTTGGCTCTGACTCATAGTGACCCCATGTAAGCCCAGCTTACATGTACCAACATACCTACAAGGCTAAAACTCTGTGCTAATTTCTAATTTAGTGTTTGAATCTTCTAATGTGCTCTGGCCAGAGCTGTCATTATTACCAAATTACAATGATGCTTTGAATCACATGCTTTCTTCTCCATGCACTATAATCATGCACTATTGTTTTCATTGCTGCCAGTGTTTTTATAGTCATTGGTTTTGTCAAATTATCTGGTGTTTTAGCTGAAATATTGTGGTAATTAGTATTTGTGAACCTATATCAACAACCTTTTTGAGAATGAAGTAGTGATTAAAGGAAAAGGAGAAAAGCCAAAAAAAAATAAAAAGGCTTCTGCTCAGTTACTAAGAATGTTGTAACTAATAATATAATTCAATGTAGAAAGATAATACAAAACAATTTTGTTGTTAGTATTCATGCAATCTAAGAAATATTATATGTAAGCAATTTACAACTAGATTATCCCGCATTCTTCTGTGATTCCAATTGATAATAAACAGGATGCTGTGTGGTCTGGTATAGGAACAGGTCCATGCGGGCAGTGACACTATGAGGTACTGCACTGGGTGACGCCAACCCTTGTGACACTATTGTCCTAAGTTGACTGCAGGGACATCCAGGAAGGTAAATAGAGGGGCGGCGGCACTCTTTCCAGGTTGGCACTTTCTGTGCCAGGTAAGGGATAGGGACAAAGGTCAGCTGTAGGGATATTCCAAGGGATCAAAGCAAAGCCAGGCTCTCAGCAGGATTACCTCTGCATGGGTCTGGACTCCAGTAACCTTAGGAGAGCCCCTTGCTTGCTCTCTCTGCAGTTTGGCAGTAGGTGCTGCAGGAATGATCCAGATCTCTGCGTCAGCCTCAGGCCCCTCCTCAGAATTAAGCACCACTGGACTTGTTGAAAAGGAGCTCTGGTAGTGTGGTAGTTAAGGCATTCAGCTGCCAACCAAGGTCAGCGTTTTGTAACCCATCAGCTTCTCCATGGGAGAAAGATGAGGCAGCCTTCTTCCATGAAAAATTACAGCCTTGGAGACCCTATGGGGCAGCTCTATCCTGTCTACAGGGCCGATATGAGTAGAATCAACTCAATGGCAGCAGGTTTGGTTTTTTTATTTGGCCTTGTCGAGGGAGTCATAGGGTGATAGAAACAATTAAGTACTTGTTGCTGTTAGGTGCTGTCAAGTTGGCTCTGACTCATAGTGAGCCTATGTACAAGAGAATGAAACACTGCCCAGTCCTGTGCCAGACTCAAAATCCTTGCTATACCTGAGCCCGTGGTCACAGCCACTGTATCAATCCATCTCGTTGAGGGTCTTCCCGTTTTTTGCTGACTCTCCACTTTACCAAACATGATGTCCCTCTCCAGGGAATGGCCCCTTCTGACAACATGACCAAAGTAGGTGAGACAAAGTCTGGCCATTCTCACTTCCAAGGAACATTCTGGCTGCATGTCTTCCAGGACAGATCTGTTAGTTCTTCTGGCAGTCCATGGGACTTTTAGCATTCTTTGCCAATACCACAAGTCAAAAGCATCAACTCTTCTTCGATCTTTCTTGTTCATTATCCACCTCTCACATGCATATGAGGCAATTGAAAATACATGGCTTGGTTAAGTGCACCTTTGTCTTCAAAGAGACATCTTTGCTCTTCAGCACTTTAAAGAAGGCTTTTGCAGCAGATTTGCCCAGAGCAATACCTCATCTGATGTCTTGACTGCTGCTTCCATTGGTGTTGATGGTGGAACCAAGTAATATGAAATCTTTGACAACTTCAATCTTTTCTCCATTTATTGTAATGATGCTTATTGGTCCAGTTGTGAGGATTTTTGTTTTCTTTATGTTGAGGTGTGATCCACACTGAAGAGTGTAGTCTTTAATCTTCATCCACAAGTGCTTCAAGTCATCTTCACTTTCAGCAAACAAGGTTACATCTTCTGCATATTGCAGGTTGTTAATGAGTCTTCCTCCAATCCTGATGGCACGTTCTTCTTCATATAGTCCAGCTTCTTGGATTATTTGCTCAGCATACGGATTGAATAAAGTATGGTAAAAGGATACAACCCTGACACACTCCCTTCCTGACTCTAAACCATGCAGTATCTCCTTGTTCTGTTTGAATGATAGCCTCCTAGTCTCTGTGTAGGTTCCTCATAAGCATAATTAAGTGTTCTGGAATTCCCATTCTTCTCAATGTTATCCATAATTTGTTATGATCCACACAGTCGAATGCTTTTGCATAGTCAATAGTGCACAAGTAAACATCTCTCTAGTATTTGTTGCTTTCAACCAAGATCCATCTGACATTAGCCTTGAGCACTTGACTACTAACAATTATGGTGCTGGGGTAGAATACTGAAAACACCATGGACTGCCAGAAGAATGAACAGATCTGTCCTAGAAGAAGTACAGGCAGAATGCTCCTTGGAATTGAGAATGGCCAGACTTTGTCTCACCTATGTTGGTCATGTGTCAGAAAGGACCATTCCCTGGAGAAGGATAACATGCTTGGTAAAGTAGAGGATGAGCAAAAAAGGGGAAGGCCCTCAACAAGGTGGATTAACACAGTGGGTATAACAATGGGCTCAAGCATAGCAAGGATTGTGAGGATGACGCAGGACCAGGCAGTGTTTCATTCTGTTGTATGTAGGGTCACTACGAGTCGGAATCAACTCAATGGCACCTATCAACAACAGAAGAGGTGCCTTGGACAATAGGCCTGGTGTTCTGCTTCTGAAAAGCCTATGGGGCATAGTCTTACTCTGTAACACCTGGGTTCGCCATGACTTGGAATCAACTTGATGGCAGATAGTTTAGTTTTAGGTTTTTTGGGGTCTTGTCAAAACCCTTGAGGACAGCTCAGTGGCCAGTGAACGCCTAGGTCAGAAAGAGGAATTAAGGAAACAACCGAGGGCAGGGTTTGGCCTTTGGTAGCTTCTCCTGCCAAAACCAAGGCAGACTTGTTCATTTAGGAACCCTCCAGAACTGAGGGTGCCCCTCCACCAGCACCCTCCCGTTACTGTAAAATACCCTGTGAGAAAAAAACAAAAAGGCTACTTCCTTTGTCTCCAGGAGACAATGTTGTTGTTGTTGTTATGTGCCATCTAGTCGGACCCGACTCATAGTGACCCCTCCTTGGGTTTCCGAGGCAGTATCACTACGGAAGTAGATTGCCCCACCTTCCTCCCGAGCAGTGGCTGGTGGGTTTGAACCACCAGACTTCTGGTTAGTAGTCAAGTGCCTTAGGCACTATGCTACCAGGAGACAATAGATCCCTGTCAATAGAGGAAAGACGTGGAGGCCTGAGAGTCAGGAGACCGTGGACCTAACCCTTGCTGAGTATCCTTGAGGCAAGTCAATCTCTGAGACTTACTTTGTAAAGTGAGGAAGAAGCCACCGGCCTGGCTGACTCACACGGGGTTGTGAAACTTAAATAAGAGAGAGAGGGGAAGGAAAGACACAATGCTTAGGGGACAGTGAGCTTCTGTGAAGAGTGATGGAAAATTCAGGAACAGTTAATGGTGATGGTTGGACAACATAATCAATGTAACTAATGTCACAGAACTGCACATGTGAAGATTGTAGAAATGGCCAATGTTCTGTTACCTATATACTTACATATATACAATGGAGAAAAAAAAGCAAATAATAAATCAGTGAAAGCATTCTGAAAAATGTCAGACATTATCCCAATGCCAGCAAGGACCATTGCTGTCTTCTTTGCCTTGTTGCCAGTCATCCTCTACCCACCCTGCCCTGGCACCTCTGCCGTTCCTCCTAGGGCCTCAGCTTGGCACAAAGCAGAGTCAAACCAGCACATAATAAGGAAGACCATTCTCCCCAGGGACAGTCTACAGTACTCTCAAATCTAAGATGCCAAAGAGAAGTCAACGTTTCCTCCCCAATCCTTTCTTTTCCAGACATCTCCATTTAAGGAATGGCATCTCCATGCAGCTAGCTGCACAGACCAGCAACCTGGACATTCATTCTAGCAGATTCAGAGGCCAGGGCTTCCTTTGCCTTCCACAGAGCCAGCAGAAAGTGAACTGAGCAGAGAGTCACTGATTTTCAGGGATGAAGAAGTTGAGGAAGAAGGAACCTCTGCAATTAGGATGTGACTGTCCTTTAGAGGAAGATGGAGCTTCGTAAGGAAGGGCACAGTGTCACCCAGTGGAGACTGTCTCCACGGGGAGGGGAAAGCTTGTTTGAGGGAAAAAGGGGAAGCATTAGGAAGGGAGGAGGCCCCTCTAGGGCATACACCTTGAGGTCTGGATAATAAGGGAGAAAGGAATAAGGAGAACTAAATGAGTGGGATACCCCACCACTGCCACTACCACCACCTCCACTCTGGAACAGTGGCCTGAACCCTACAGCAAAGAGCATTTTTTTTTTTTTAAATTGTGATTTGGGTGAAAGTTTACAGAGCAAATTCACTTTCCACACAGCAGCTCACATACACTTTGTCTCATGACATTGACTACAATTTAACCCAATGCAACAGCTCCCCTCCCACTTCCTCCCCATTGTTCCCTCTTCCCTGTGTCCATCGCTCCATGTACTCCTGCATCCTGAGCTGTCTCCCTGTGCATAAGCACCCCTTCTTTCTCCTATGATTGTTCTCTCCAAGGAGTGTGTCTACCTCATGTAAATGTTCAACCCACATGCTTGTCTTTTGTTTGGATGGAAGCCGCAGGTGTGGGTTCAATTCCAGACCTGAAGGGAAGCTAGGGGCCATAGGCTCAAGGGTTCCACCAGGCTCTATCAGACCAGCAAACCTGGTCCCATTTTTTTTTTTTTTCCAAATGATTTTGAGTTTTGTTCCACATTGTTCTCCCTCTCTATCCAGGATATTCTATATAGATCCCCCTCCAGCAAAGAGCATTTTAAACCTCAGTGTTTCGTTCTGGGAAGATAGGTGGGCCAATGTTTGGACTTGGGAGAGCAATGAACAATGCACCCTCCCGTGATGGCCCAGTTGACCACTAAGCATTAAGGACCACTCCCAACAATGGTGACCCAGCTGGAAATACAGTACAAGCAGTTCTCCTGATGTTCCCCTCCTCAGGGGGAGATGATGTGTTCCCCATGGAGGACTAAAAGAAGGTCCTCCTGCACAAGATACCACTGTAACATAGCCCCCAGCTCCACACGGTCCTGTTCCTGTCCATCTCACCAGCCTCAGCCAGAGTGTGCTATGGTCTCCGCACCTGACTTGCTTCCAGCTTCCGGAATGTGTGGCTCTCTCTCCCTGTTAGGGCATTGCACCTCCTCTTGTTTCCCCCTAGTGTACTCTGCTCCCCACTTAGCCCAGGTGAGGTCCTTCTTCACCTCAACTCTCAGTTCAAGATATCACTTCCCGATCAACCTGCTCCCCGTTATTCTTTACTCCAGCATCCTGTTTCTTTCCTTTCTAACATTGGTGACAACGTGTATTTATTTATTTATTTTTATTAATTTATTTTTATCGAGGTGAAATTCCTATAACATGCAATTAATTACAGTAAACCTGGGAACACTGGAAACTGGGTAAGGCGGAAGCCTGTCAGAGAAGGAAAATGCGAATATTTTCCACTAATAGAGAGTGATAGAAAAGTGACAAGACTGTCCCCTGTGAAACACACAAACAAAACAAAACTTACAAGACCCGGAAAAACAAGGCAGTCCCCTTGAGTTCCAGCTCTCTCAGGCTTCTCTGTTTCTTAGAGGGTACACTTGGTGGCATTGAGTTCCTTCACAGTGGTCTATAACCATCATCTCTCTCTAGTTCCAAAACGTTTCCATCACCCCAAAATCCCATACCCATTAAGCAGCCGCTCCTCATCTCCCCATCATCCCAGTCCCTGGCAGCCATTACTCTGCTTTCTCTCTCTATTCTGACCGTGCGTATAAGCAGAATCGTATAATAGATGGCATTTTTTGTCTGTCTGGTAGCATAGTGCCTAAGGCACTTGCCTGCTAACCAGAAGGCTGGCGGTTCAAACCCACCAGCCACTCCTCGGAAGGAAGGTTGGGCTATCCTACTTCTGTAGTGATACTGCCTCGGAAACCCAAGGAGGGGTCGCTATGAGTCGGGGCTGACTTGATGGCAAACAACAACAACAACCTTTCACTTAGCATAATGTCTTCAAGGTTCATTCACGTTGCAGCGCGTATCGGCACTTCATTTCTTTCTATGATTGAATAATATCCCATGGTGTGCGTGTACAGTGAAACCCACGAGAGGACTGTCTTGTTCCTCCTGGTCTTACACAGTTTCTGCCTTTGACAATTGTGCAGTCTTACCATTTTCTATCTCTCATTTTAGTGGAAAATATTTGAGCTTTCCATTTCTGACAGGTTTCCACCTTACACGGGTTCTGGCCTTCACAGGTTTTACTGTATCATATTTTGTTATCCATTCATGGGCACCTGGGTGGTTTCTGCCTCTTGGCTATTATGAATAATGTTGCTATGAATATTTGTCTACAAGGTTTTGTTTGAATTCCTGTTTTCATTTCTTTTGGATATATGCCTCGGAGTAGAACTGCTGGATCATAAGATAATTCTTTGTTTAACTTTTTGAGGGCTCTTTGATTTATTTTTAATGCCTTCTCCACCCACTTTGACCTGTGGTCTTGGCACTGAATACTGAAAGTGCCGTGGACCGCCGGAAGAACTAACAGATCTGTCCTGGAAGAAGTGCAGCCGGAACACTCCTTAGAAGCGAGAATGGCAGACTTGGTCTCACCTGCTTTGGTCGTGTTGTCAGAACGGACCATTCCCTGGAGAAGGAGAAGCTTGGTAAAGTGGAGGGTCAGCGAAAAAGGGGAAGACCCTCAACGAGATGGATTGACACGGTGGCTGCCACGATGGGCTCAGGCATAGCAGTGATTGTGAGGCTGGTGCAGAACTGGGCGGTGTGCCCATAGTGGAAGCGTGCAACATTTGTCCTTTTATGTCTTGCTTATTTCACTTAGCCTAAAGGTTTTTTTGGTTAAGGTGCTGTGGTGGTGTAGTGCCTAAGGCATTTGACCGCTAACTAGAAGTTTGACGGTTCAAACCCACCAGATACTCCATGGAAGGAAGACTGGGCAATCACTTCCATAAAGATTTACCACCTCGGAAACCCAAAGGGGGTCACTGTGAGTCGGAATCCACTTGATGGCAGTGAGTTTGGTTTTTTGGGTTAAGGTTTTCAACGTCCGTCCATCTTGGGGCACACACATATCAGAACCTCGTTTGTGTTTGTGATTGAATAATCTGTTATGTGGAGGTGCAAGGGTTCGATACAGTGGCTGCAACGATGGGCCCAAACATACTAACAATTGGGAGGCTGGCGCAGGACCGGGCAGCATTTCATTCTGTTGTGCAGGGAGTTGCTACGATTCGGAGCTGACTTGACGGCACGTACCACCACCACCGTTAACGTGTGTGCACCACATTTTGTTTATCCATTCACCTGTTGATGGACGTGCAGGTCATTCCCACATGTTGGCTATTGAGCATAATGCTGCCATGAACACTGGTGTACCAGTCTCTGCTTGAGACCCTAGAGGGGATTTTTAAATGATATCATTCAGACTTTTCATTTTAACGATAGGAAAACAGAGGTCCAGAGAGGTGAAGAGGCTGGCTCGAAGGCACTGTGTATGGAAAATGAGAGAGAACTTGAATTCACACTTCCTGATTCAGTCCCAGGAAGTTTTCATCCCACACACTGAACTTTCTCTAACCTCATTTCACTCCAGCCAAGACCACCTACAACTAATTAGCCAGCAGACAAAGTGAGTTTATGGGAGATGATTAGCATTGACTCATCTAATGAAGTCTCCCTTGATTGGACATTGCATAATGGATATCCAGATTTAATCTAAACATAAATGTTTTGTGATGTATCCTCAGAAATTAAAGTACAACTTGTTCTGATGAAGAACTCTTAATGGGAATAAAATATTACTTGGACATTACCTCACAGGTGATACAAGTAAACAGAGGCAAAATTTCCTCTGTTCCCTTTGCCCTGACTTGCTAAGCATCCCTTGCTATAAAATCTCTGAAGTTCTCTGTGCTTCAGTTAACTGGCTTGGAAAAATGAGGCAATGGAAAGAATGTGGCGTTTGGAATCAGACCAGAATCACATATCCGCTCCATCATTTAATATCTTTGTGGTTTTCAGTAATTTATTTCTTATCCATAAATCTACATTTCCTCTTCTGTAAATCAGCAATAATAAAACCTACCTCATAGGTAGTAAATCATTAATGAAATATAGCTCTAGTATCTACTAGGTATTTAATGCTTTTGCTTCCCATTTTCTTCCCAGACCATAGCATGGATGGACTGTTGTTGTTAGTGGCTCTCCAGCTGGTGACTCACACCGACCCTGTGGACAACAGAATGAAATGTCTCCCCGTCCTGAGCTATCTTCACAATAGTCAATACACTGGAGTCCACGAGTGGCCGCTGTGTGTTCTGAGTGCCTTCCAATCTATTGGACTCAGCTTCCATCACTGCCTGGGACAAATATGACTGCTAAGCAGAAGGCTGGTGGTTCAAACCCACCAGCCACTCCTTGGAAGGAAGACTGGCCAATCTACTTCCTTCTGTAGAGACACTGCCTCAGAAACCCCAGGGGGGTCGCTGTGATGGTGATATGATGATGGGGTTCTCATTGGCTAATTCAGAAGTGGACCACCACACCTTTCTTCCTAATCTGTCTGAGTCCGCAAGCTCTGCTGAAACCTGTCCAC
>NW_006921717.1:7397955-7398991 GCF_000298275.1 Orycteropus afer afer | reverse complement strand
TGACCCACTTCCCAAAAACTCACCACTGACAACCGTATGGAGTACAGTTCTGCTGTGACACCCATGGGGTTGCCATGCATCGAAATTGACTTGGCAGCAGCTGTGAACTGGTTTAGAAGCTCAATAGTGCTGCTAATATTGCCAATCTTTTAGGAGTGATGCTGGGGTTCCCACCTATCCAGTCTTTGGGATATACTCATTGTTGTGGGCAGAGATGGAAGCACACATCCTACCAGCTTATTTAGCTGGTCTACTGGGGAGGAGGTAGAAGTTTGAAACTTATCCCCTGAATAGTTTACCAACAGGTTGGGTAGCTTATTACGAATGAGAAGTCCACCAGGGTCCCTTGGGGCCTATATGCTGGAGAATCTTGGGCAGCACCCTCTCTGATGTCAGCTCCTTCTCATCACTTGTCCACGTGGGTCCTTCCTTGCAGGGCTGGAGTTTGAGTGTAGACTGAGAGGCCCAGTAGGGGACAGTTTTTCATTTCCTTGACCAGTTCCATGTGTGTCCTCCCTATAGCACAGTGTCCACTCGTGCACATATTCACTCAGTGAAGAATGACTCTGTGCCAGGCACTCTGCTGAAGGCTAAATATACCGGCGTGGACATAATGGGGTTGGTCCCTGTCCCAGTTACCTCACAGCCTAGTGGGAAGAAAGACAATAAACAAGTAAACAACGACAAAGTGTGATAACTTCTATGAAGGAAACTAAACAGGGTGACAGAGAATAAGAAGGTGTTGAGGGACTGTTAGGGGAAATGCTGAGATAGGACTTTTAAGCCAGATATGGGCAGGGGGAAGGGAGAGACCTTAATTTAAGCAGAGACAGCAGTTTGAGTGAAGACTGTGATGCGGGAAAGAAGTTAACTTTTCTGGAACTGAGCATAGACTCGAAGGCCCTGGTAATGAGTTTGGACTCTTCTGAGCACAGTGGGAAAGGTTTTAAATAGGAGAGTGAGGGGGTCCAGGTCGGCGAGTGTGTGGAGAGCTCAGGCTGCGGTGAGAGCCAGGGGAGGGAGAGGAAGTCAGGAG
>NW_006921717.1:7377899-7396715 GCF_000298275.1 Orycteropus afer afer | reverse complement strand
CCTCAGAAGGAAGGTTGGGCAATCCTACTTCTGTAGTGATACTGCCTCGGAAACCCAAGGAGGGGTCGCTATGAGTCGGGGCCGACTCAACGACACACAACAACAAAACTCTTGTGTATATTTTGTTTTTTTGGTTTTGGTGTATACATAAGAATCCCATCACCCAGGGATCTTGTTAAAATGCAGTTTCTGATTTAGTCCATCTGGAGTGGAGATGCAAATTCTCACCAGAGGTTCCAACCGGAATGAACTGGTTCAAAGCCCTGGTACATAGTGTACGCATATCAGTGTTTTATACGTATAGAGAAAGGTTAAGATGTTTGCACTTCCCAGGGAACCAGTGTTCACCCCCTTAGGGGTGACATTATCCAATGGAGAATGCCCTGGATCAAGTGGCCCAGTCACTGTGGGAGCCCACAGAGAGTATCTCACATGTGCTCACCAACACTTTTTCCCTCTCCCATTGTTGCTTCTTGAAGAAGCTGCCTCACCGCTTCCCTTGCTAGTCTGCCCTACAGAGAACCTTGTCCTTCCCAGGTGACCTCTCAATGCTCCCAAAGTAGCAGAACCCTTAAGGAGCTAAATGACCAGGTTCCCTGTAGACGTCACAGCCCCAAACATGGTCTCACAGGAGGGAGAAGCTCTTCTTCCTTCTAAGACCTTCTGTGCCTCTGGGCCCCAAGGCAGCATATGTGTCCCTAAGCACAAATTGGTGCTCAGTGTGAAAATAGCATGGGGCAGCATCCTCTGACCTCCTTTAACTTTACAAGGGGAGAGAAGAATCAAGATTAACAGCTCAAGGCTGATTCCTATGCGCTGGAGATCAGATATGCCTCCAACCTTTTCACCAGTAGATACTAACTGTCCCTCCCATTCTCAATTCTCTGCTGGGTTCAGTAATTCCTTGCAATGACTACACAAAACTCACAGACATGCTCATGGTTATGGGGTTTATTGGGGAAGTAAAAGGTTAAAATACAGGTTCAGGAATGCTCAGGGTACTGTTTTTCAGTCAGGACAGACTCTTCTTAGCCACGCCCACAGGCAGGCCTCTCTTTGGCCCTCAGCATGGCCTCTGCCCTACTTGGGCAAGTGTGGTACTCTTTTAGCTCTGCTGATAAGTGCCCAGAGGCACCCCACGCTGCCAGTAAACCTCAGCTTGAAGGCACCCAGCTCTAGCTCCGTGGATTGGCAAAGCCAGCTCCAACAAGTGCCGGGAGGCACTGTACTCTGCCAGCAAGCCTTTTACCTGAAGGCACTCAGCTTTCTCACTCTGCAGGACAGGAAGCCACCACGGTCTCCTGCTGGTCTCCTGCTACTGCTTCTGCCATTTTTCTGTCACTGTTTCTTAACATCCCTCTCCATCTCTAGTGTTACAGCTCTCTTTCTCTGTCTCCTGAGTTGAGGAGGTTCTTAGTGCAGGGATCAGAGATCCCTCCAAGGATGTGCTTGATGGTCATGAAGTCCCACTTCTCCACCTCTGAGATGGCTCATTTTAAGCCCAGTGGGATGGCAAAATTGATCAATCCCCTTGTTAGGGTTCCATCTACTTTATTTGCAGGTCCCACATCCACAAGGGTGTCATGCACCTTATTTGCATTATTAACAAGTTGTCTAATCCTCTTGGTGGTCACAAGCACCTGATTTGCGTAGTCCCACCCAATAGTTTGGTGGGAGTTACAAGAGCATGGCTAGAAGAGCCATAGTAAGTAATCCATTGCATCACCCTCAGGAAAGTGAGCCTTTGGCTGAGGATGTCCCTGAAGCACTGCCCTGTCTCTCCAGCTCTGTCTCTGACCCCAAGACTCCCAAAATGTGCTCCTTGAAGGGTGCTTTTACCAACTCCGGCAGGTCTGCAGCCCCAGCCCTGTACCAAATGCCAGTTTGGCTCAACTAGGCTTCCCCTTGAGATAGAAATAGTCTAGAATGTGCCACTGTTATATCACCTTACTCAATCGCTCTCAGTGCTCCATTTCACAGACGAGAAATCTGAAACCTGGTCCAGAAGCAAGGTTATACTGTGAGTAAGAGGCTCCAAGGCCTATCTTCTTCCTCTGTACCAGAAGAACCAGGCCCTGATCAGCAGTGCTTACACATGGGAAAAATGGAGCTGCTCTCTTGGTCCATGTGGTGTAGAATGAGGTTACTCAAGGTATGGTCCACAAATTGTTGTTAGTGCCCACCATGAGGTAAGCACAAGAATTGAGAGTCAGCATTTAGAAATGTTTGTGACAATTGATGGAATAATTTCATGCTTATTAACTCTCCTAATAATAAAAAATTGGGATTCAGGTATTATATAGGAGCTCTGGTAGCATAGTGCCTAAGGCACTTGACTGTTCACCAGAAGGCTGGCGGTTCAAACCCACCAGCCACTCCTCGGAAGGAAGGTTGGGCAATCCTACTTCCATAGTGATACTGCCTCGGAAACCCAAGGAGGGGTCGCTATGAGTCGGGGCCGACTCAACGGCAAGACAACAACAACAGGTATTATATATTGTTTTTACATTTAGGTATCTAGTGAGTAATTTTTATTGTATTTTATGAAAGTACCCATCTGTTACAGATTGGAAATCTAAAAAGAGAGTTTGAGAAGCAGAGATGTACAGGTTGCATGCCTCTCATCTACCACCCAGAGCAAGGAAGATCTTTGACCTCAGGGTTTACAGAAAGAAAAATAACCTGGAGTTGTTTGGCTGAACTAACTGGTTGACTGAGCCCAAAGGTCTCTTAGCCCCATGCAGACTTGAAGGCAATGAGTTTGAGTTTGTTGTTGTTGTTGTTGTGACAACAAGATTATAGATGAAAGAGCATTAACCTTTGAGTCAGAAAATCGGAATTTCTAGTCTTTCTCTGCTACTAATTTGCTACATGGCCTTGGTCGAGTCCCTCTTTCTCTCTGTGTTGTGCCACCTTGTTGATGACATGAAGTCCTTCCAGCTCTAAAACCTATGATATTATGAAATGAGCACTTGGACTTATTGTACCTGAGAGCAGAACCCAAGGTTGGCAGTGTGGCTTCTCCTCCGTGGAAGGGTTGCTCAATCCTCTGACATCTGTCTTGTTCACCCTGTGCCTGACAGAGTTGGCACGCCACAAAGATCTGTTGAAGGTAAGAGTGAATGGCCTTAGGTATTACCATTGCCGTGGACACTAGTCTCAGCCTTTAGCGGAAAGGATGTGCACTGTAGACTTAGACAAATCCCATCTCTACTTATAAACTGTGGGACCTTGGGCAAGCTACTTAAGCCTTAATGTCAACATTTGTTCAATGGGAATACTGAATCTTGCCTTGCAGGATTATTGTGAGGATTAAAATGGATAATGGATTTAAAGCATGTGACATGTTCTTAGTGCATAGTAAATGCTAAAGAAATGTTAATTGCCTTTACAGAGAGCCAAAGAAACAAATATTGATAGTGGCACCTAAGCCTTGGTAGTTCTATGATATTTCTACCACCACCACTACTGATAAGGAGCTTTGGTGGTGTAGTGGGTAAGACACTTGGTTGCTAACCAGAAGGTCAGTGGTTCAAACCCAACAGTTGCTCTGCAGGAGGGAGATGAGGCAATCTACTTCTGTAAAGATTTATAGCCTTGAAAACCCAATGGGGGTCGTTATGAGTCAGAATTGACTTGATGGCAGTGGGTTTGGTTTTGTTTTTTTGGGGGGTGTTCCCACTTCTGATACAATAACAATAACTGCAACAGTAACAACAAATCCCTTATGTTGGGCCTATTGCTTTGTAGACTGTCAGATGTTTCCAGTTTTGATTGAATTTGTCTAATTTTACTTTCATAATCCCCTGAGGTAAGTATTGACTTCATTTTACAGATGAGGATGCTGAGGCTCAGAAATGAGGGAGCTCTGGTGGTGCAGAGCCTAAGGCATTTGACCGCTAACCAGGAGGTTGGCAGTTCAAACCCACCAACTGCTCCGCAGAAGGAAGATGGGGCAATCTACTTCCATAAAGGTTTACCGTCTTGGAAACCCAATGGGGGTTGCTGTGAGTTGGAATTGATTCAATGGCTGTGGGTTTGGTTTTTAAGTTTAGTTAAAGAGAGTCACCTAGCCAACAGGGGACAGATCTTAGAATCTGTGCCTCCTGATACCAGTATTCTCTGTCTGGCCCATGGTACAATATTCCAGCATTCCTTCCTGATAGGGACACTGAGGGACATGTTGTGAAAGTAGTGTGGAAAGATCTTACCAGATGTGAGATCAGAGATTAGATGCACTCCACCTAACCTGGATTTCCCGAGTCCTCTATAGTAGGTGTCATCCATTCATTCTGAACATGTTTTTCCCACGAGATAAAGTCCCTGGGGATACAAATGGTTAAGTGCTGAACTACTAGTCAGAAGGTTGGTGGTTTGAATTCACCTAAGGGCATCTGAAAACATCTGCTTGGTGATCTGCTTGTTAAACATTATCCATGCCTTGAAAACTTTGTGAGGCACTGTTAGCAACCCCACACACGGGGTTGCCATGCATCAGAATTGACTCAACGGCTAACAGTTGGCTTCCTTTTATACATACAATGTGTAGAGTTGTCTTCTTCAGGTCTCAAGGAGGCTTCTTTTAGTTTGGTGTTCTAGGATTTACCCTACCCTTCACTATTTCTTGTTGCTCCTTCAATCTCCTTGGTTTTCAGAGACCATTCTTCCTGAACTATGATCAAAACTTGTAAGAACAGCATCAGGATTGTCTGACCTCCTCTGACTTTGTGAGAAGGAGGAGAGAATCAGCATCCACATCAACCCAAGGCTTATTCCTGTGAAGAAGTGGTCAGATATACCTCCTCTCTCCAGCCTTTTTTTTTTTCTTCCAAGTTTTATTGTGATTTGGGTGAAAGTTTACAGAACAAATTTACTTTCCTGACAGCAGCTCACATATACTTACTCTCATGACATTGACTACAATTTCCCACAATGCAACAGCTCCCCTCCCACTTCCTCCCCATAGGCCGTTCTTCCCTGTGAACTTCCCTCCCATGCACTCCTATCCCCTGAGCTGTCTCCCTGTGCATACACAGCCCTTCTATTCTCCCATGATTGATCTCTCCAAGGAGTGTATCTACCTAATGGAAATGTTCAGCTCATATGCCTGTCTTGTTTGGCTGGAAGCCATGGGAGTGGGTTCACTTCCAGACCTGAAGGGCAGCTAGGGGCCATAGTCTCAGTGGTTCCAGCAGGCTCTATCAGACCAGCTAACCTGGTCCCTTTTTTTTTTTTCTCCACACTGTTCTCCCACTCTATCCAGGATCTCCTACATAGATCCCCCTCCAAGTGGTTGACAGTGATAGCCAGGCACCATCTAGTTCTTCTGGTCTTATAGTCATACGGGATGAGGATTGCATGGTGTACCAGTCCTTTGGAGTAATTGTTTCCATGTATATCTTTGGTTTTCATCATTCTTCTTTGCTCTGGATGAGGAAAGACCCATCATTGCATCTAAATGTCTGCTTGCAAACTTTTAAGATCCCAGTCACTACTCACCAAAGTAGGATGTGGAACAATGTTTTTGTGTAGTATGTTATGCCAATTGAGCTTGATGTCCCCTGTGACTATGGTCCTGAGCCCACAGGTCCAACTACTCACTCTATCCAGGTAGCTGGCTGTGGTCAAGAAGTGACTACAATCTTGTCCCTTGTCAGCTCTACTATATACCTGGGAATTCTTACAGAACATACAAATACACTTGTGGAAACATTGTCTGCCAACCCTATACATGGTCATGGGCACACTCCCCTTGCATAGGCATAGCTAATCATTCAGCCTGTCCACCCATCTATCCACCCATATAGCCATGTTTGCCAACACTGACAACACAGTACTGTATATTCAAAAAGTTCATGTTTGTTGTCTATACCTCCCATGCACCTCTCTATGTCTTCTTCTTCCTCAATGCCACTGTGTTGATCACTCACATTTGGTACATTGCCCTTCTCTTCACCCAAATCAATACTTATCTCTACCTATCTAACAGTGTTCCCTCTCCTACCCTCCCACCCCTGGTAACCAACAAAGAAAATTTCCTTCCATATATAAACCTTTCCTTGACTTTTTACAATAACAGACTAATACAATATTTGTCCTTCTGTGATTGACTTATTTCACTTAGCATAATGTCCTCCAAGTTCATTCACGTTATGCAGTGTCTTGCAGATTATACATTATTCTTTAGGGTTGCATTGTATTCCATTGTGTGTGTGTACCATAGTTTGGTTATCCATTCTTCTGTTGATGGGCACCTAGGCTTTTTGCTATTATAAATAGTGCTGCAATGAACATGGCTCTGCTTACATCTATTCTTGTCCTGGCTCTCACTTCTTTAGGAAATATACCTAGTAATGGAATTGCTGGGTCAAATGGTATTTCTAACTCCAATTTTTGCAGGAATCTCCATACTGCTTTCCATAGTGGTTGTATCATTTTACAGTCCCACCAGCAGTGTATGAGAGTCCCAATCTCTCCACACCCTCACCAGCATTTGTTGTTTTCTGTCTTGTTCAACTTTGCTACTAGTGCTGGGGCACTAGTAAAGCATTGTTGTTTTGATTTGCATCTCTCTAATGGTTAGGAGTGATTAACAGATCTGGCCTCTCAACTGGCAGAAGGTAGAATGAGCCTTGGAACTCAAACCCTGGACCCTGAGTACAGCCCTCTTGCCCTGCTCACATCAGGGCTTAAGGAACTCTCTCTGAAAGGTCATCGTAAAGTCTAATCGCCTTTCTCAGTCCTCTGGGAGGCATGTGGTATTCTAATATCTCTCTTCTTGATATGGATCAAGAGAACATACCATATCAAGAATGTCCCCTTGGTTCTTTCAGAATACCATCTTAAATCTATATCTTCAGTGTTCTCTCTCTCCCAAAGCCAGGACGTATTTCCACTTAAGTGCCTGTACATGCAAAGTTTGTCCCACTGGAACCTCAAGCTCAACATGACTTCCCTGAGTCAAGGGAGAGGCCTCACCAGATGTATTCTTTGGCATTTTCCAGGTCTAAGCTTTACTATTCATGAGGTTTTCAATGGCCAATTTTTTCAGGGGGGAAAAAAAAGTTTTGTTCTGTTGCACATAGGGTCACTATGAGTTAGAACTGACTCAATGGCACTGAACTACAACACCTACCTTTACTACTTCTGGCTCAAAATTGAATTTGTCATTTTCCCTGCCAAAATCAGTCCTTCCTCTTAATTTCTATTAATGGCACCACTGTTCTTGGTGTTACTGAGTCTCAGAATTCCAGAATGTCTTTTATATCTTTTCTCCTGCTCTGCCCTGTGCAAAAAAGTTTTGTGTTCAATAGATTCTACGTCCCAAAATATTTCTGATTTGCTCTCTTTCTTCCATTGTCACTTCTACTGCCCTGACTGAGTCTTCTCCAACAGTCAATCATGGCTCACACTGCCTCTGGGGTCCTCTTGCTGAGCCCAGTTCTTACTATGACATTCCTTGCCCCAAATCTCCAATGATTCCCCGTTGCCTAGTGAATTCTGTAGAGATGGGGTGGGAAAGAAAAGTGAATAAATATTATTAGTGTTTCCTAGAGACATCATCAGAGAGGATGCTGGGGTGGGGAAAAGAATGACCTAATTTTTAGGTCAACTCACAGTAAGAATACCCCATATAGTTCTGTGGTGCGATGACACTTTTATATAGCCTTTCTCACTATGGTCTTAGGATTCCTGCAGAATGATTGGGTGATGCTTTGCAGATAAAGTGCTTGTGCCCCACCAAGGGGGTTGGGCAGCATTGCTAACAATGCAAATAAGATGCATGGAAACTTGTGGGGGTAGGAACATGCAAATAAGGTGTATGGAACCCTAAAGAGGGGATTGGTCAGTTTTGCCATCTTACTAGGCTTCAAAGAGAGCCAAGAGCCAGTTGCAAGTGCAGCACATCCTTTGGACCTGAGGTCCCTGTGGTGAGAATCTCCTAGACCCAGAAGGCAGAGAAAGAGAGCTATAACACCAGAGATGGCATGAGATGTTAAGAAGTGGTGGCAGAGAAATGGTAGCTGCACCACCAGGAGACCAGCAGGAAACGGAGCAGTGGGCTTTCCAGCCCACAGAGCGAGGCAACTATAGTGGTTGTGTGGACCCATGGAGCAAGAGAGCTGAGTGTCTTCAGGCAGGAGGCTTACTGGAGGAGTGGGCTGCCTCTGGGCACTCGGCAGAGGTGGGCTCACAGACCCATGGAGCGAGAGAGCTGAGTGCCTTCAGGCAGGAGGCTTAATGATGAAGTGGGGTGCCTCTGGCACTTACTGTCAGAGCTAAAGAGCTTTGTAACACTTGCCCAAGCAGGACAGGGGCTGAAGGGCTGAGGGCTAGAGAGAAGCCTGTTTGTGAGCACAGCTGAAAAGAAGCTCTCCTGACTCATAAACTGTACCCTGAGTCATTCTTGATCCTGAGTTGTAACCTATTATTTCCCTAATAAACTCCGTAATTGTGAGTATTGTCTGTGAGTTCTCTGTGACCATTGCAATGAATTATCAAACCCAGCAGAGAAGCAGAGAGTACTGTGGGAGGGATGGCTGGTGTCAGAATTCATATAAAGGCTGGAGACAGAAGATAAACTTGATGAATGGGATTTTCTAAAAATTAAATTCTTTATGTGCTTCCAAAGACTTCTCCAAAAGAGTCAAAAGAAAACCTACAGACTGGGAAGAAATATTCGGCAATGACATATCTGACAAGGGACTTATCCCTAAAATTTATAGAAAACTTCAACACCTCAACAATAGAAAGGCAAATAATCCAATTAAAAAATGGGCAGAAGACATGAATAGACACTTCACCAAAGAGGATACTCAGGTGGCCAACAAACACATGAAGAAATGTTCACTATCACTAACCATTGTTGTTGTTGTTGTTGTTTGCCATCGAGGCTGACCTGACTCACAGTGACCCCTCCTTGGGTTGCCAAGGCAGTATCACTCCAGAAATAGATTGCCCAATCTTCCTTCCGAGGAGTGGCTGGTGGGTTTGAACCACCAGCCTTCTGGTTTGCAGTCAAGTGCCTTAGGCACTATGCTACCAGAGCTCCTTCTTAGGGAAGTAACAGGTTACCATTCAGGTTCAAGAACATGCACAGGATACAATTTTTTGATCAGGACTGTCTCCCCTCTGCTATGCTAAACAGGCCTCTCTGGCCCTTGGCCTCTCAGCCTGGCATCTGCCCTGCTCAAGCAAGTGTGTTGCAAAGCTCTTTTAGCTCTGCTGATAGATACACCTACATCCACCCTACTCTGCCAGCAAGCCTCCTGCCCATGGGCACTCAGCTTTCTCGCTCTGTGGGCTGGAAAGCCCACCACTCTGTCTCATGTCTCTTGGTTCCACTGCCGCTGTCTCACAGCCAGGCGCCTCTACTAGGACATCTCTATGCCGGGTATCTCTGCCAAGGAGGTTCAGTGCAGGGATCTCAGGTCCAAGGATACACTCCACTTCACCTCCAGCTCTTCTTTCTTGATGGCAGTGAGATCCCTCCTCTGCTTCTAGGAAGTTCATTTTAAACCTTGCAGATGGACAAAACTAACCAATTCCAACATTAGAGTTCTATAAACCTTATTTGTGTGGTCCCACTCAGTAATGTGGTGGGAGTTACAAAAACCATGGCTAGAAAAGCCATACCAAGTAATTCGCTGCACCACACTGATTTACACATTGTCGGGAGGAATGAGATCATAAGAAAGAAGAATAAAAGCCACCTGCTGAATGTTTATTCTGTACCAGTCATGCCAAGTATTTTTTTTTTTCCATTCTATGAAAGTCCTTTGCACACTCTGAAATAATGAACCAATGGTAGAAATTGTTATCACTACTGTTAGAAAGGGAGAACATTGTAATGATCTGAGAAATGAATGTGAGAGAGAAAGTAGACCCAGAGGGGGTTAACTATTCATTCCTCAAATCTGACAATCAATAGACTGTAGAAGATAGGAGTGATGGCTTGAGAAAGGAGCATCTCTGAAGACTCTTTAAAGATTGGGGCATATTGCCCGTAATTATCAACCAAGAAGAGATGGGAGAGGCCAGGCAGGACATTCTGCTTCGGCCAGGTGATCCTTGACCTGTGAGGTGCTCTGTGTCAGTATCATACCCTGCACTGGTGCCTCGCCCTGTGTTAACGCTCACTCTTTCTCTGATGATTTCAGTCTCCCCCCTTCCCTGACTCCACCAGTCTACCAGTGTATGGAAGGCTGACATGAAAGGCTGAAGGGACCTCTCGAGGAAAATTGCAGAACTTTAACAGACTAACTTGCTTCCCCCCCTGCTTCTGTTTTCTTTTAAATAAATAGAATAGCCAATCTCTTTACGGAAGCTGAATTCTCTAGGTTTGTTATTTTCAACTCTACATTCTTTTAAGCATAACCCTCTCCCACAACTGGTTTTGGCTGAGAACTGTGTAGCCTATGAAGCAAGACGACCCTGGGAAGAGGGACGCTGTGTCTGGAGTAACCAGGGAAAAGAAGAACAAAGACAGTCCTGGCCCTCCCGGGGATCTTTAACCCCCTTCCCATTTCCCTATACAATCATGTTTCTCCATTTGCTTGAGAAGACAGACATTTTAGAGAAGCGATTCTCTCTGTCTCCTTGGGTATCGACACTCAATAAACCTTTCGCTTTCCCACTTCAACCTGTCGTGATCCTTGACTCTGTGAGACAGGGGGTAAGGACCTTGTTCTTATAACAGATTTCTGGCATCACTGGGTGGGCTTTTTGCCCCTGAGATATGGTGGCCCCATCTCTGACTAAGGCATGAGTGGTCTGGTCTAAGTAACTGCCAGGATTTTCTTTTTCCAGGCAGACTGCGCACTGCCTCTGTCTGCAGACAGCCCTACAAGTCCATTTTGCATAGAGAAGGAAAAGCAAATGGAAAACTTCAGGTGCTGGCTTCTGGTAAGTCCCCTACCCTTTTCCTGGGTGCTACAGGACCAGGACTAAGGGACACAGGAGAGGCTCGTCCTTAGTCACAATAGCACCACTCGTCCATGGGAAGATGGAAGGCTTAGTTGACCATCCCGCGAGGGAAACCTGCTTCATATCATTCCTCAGAAGAGGAAGGCTGACTTGATAGGGGGTGGGGGTACTATTTCAGGATCAGGGTCTCTGGAACATCTGATGTGTGAGTGTGGTTTTGTTTTTGTTTTAATAGTTTGTGTGTTTTGTTTTTGTTTAAATGGTTTGTGTCTTTTTATATATAAGGTATAAATTGTCCTTTTTTTTTAATGTCCTTACTACCTCATGTTCTCACTACCTCTTGATAATTTGAAAGTAAGTATAGCAAGTTCATACTTCTCTTTGTTGACCTTGCCAAGCATTACACTTAAAGAACTTTGTTTTGTTTGTCAGAGGGACTTTCAGGTGAAGGCAGGAATGTTTAAGCTCTTCCAAACCAGTGGTTTTAACAGAGCTGTTTGCACTTCACCCACCCTCTCCTTGGAGTTTCACACTCAGACCCCTCATTTTGTTTTCCTCGTTTATTTTTTCTACAAGAAATTTAAAGGTGAAAGTAACCTGAAGCCCTGTTGAACTCCCTTGGCAACAGCAGTCCTGGAATTAGCCTTCCTTAGTATTAGCCTTCCACATAGACCTTCTCTCCTTGCCTCAGCCTGAGTCTGTGGTTCTTAAGTGGCACTGGACAGAATGTAGACCCAGTTTCATGGTTGTGTTTTCCCGGCTAGTCAGCCAGGGGTGCTATTTGGTGAACAGTCCATGCCCTCCGGGGTGAAGGAGAATGCTTGCCCCCACCACCCCCTGGAGATTTCTCCAGGGCGCCTTCAACCTGTGATGTGGTGGACTTGGCCCGGACCCCACGCTATCTCCTTGAGAGGCGATGAAGGAACCTTGTTTCAGGTATGCTTACATTTGTTGCGTTTGTAATCCGGTTCTTATTAGCCAACCTTGAAGTTGTTCAGCTTGCGCTGAGGGTTGCACACCTGGTATTGAGCAGGTTGTCCAAGCAGGGGAAGTGAAAGGAATGTGTATTGGTGTAAGTGTTAAGACTCTTAAACCAACCTGTTTACTGGCTTTTCTGTCCTGTTTTTCTGATTCTGTTTCTTTTGTAACTGGTTTTGAGGTGGATAACAGTCAGAGTATACCAGAGGGTACTTCTCTAGAATGTATTTTAAAACATTGAAACAAATTTGCTTCTGATCCCATGAAAAGGAAAAAGCTGGTCTTTTTAAGCATAGTTGTATGACCACAATATGAATTAGGAGACCAAGAATGCTGGCTGCCTTATGAGTCAATAAATTGTAATACTATTTTGCAACTGGATTTGTTTTGTTCCTGCATTAGCAAATAAAACAAGAAAATATATATAAAGACCTTTATATCTTTGTACAATGATAAACTCACCAAGCTCGTAAGATTTATGTTCACACTATTACTAAGGGTAATCAGTCTTCAGCTCCTTCCCCAGTACTAACCAGAGGAGAGGTTATGACTCTTGTTGTTGTTGTTGTTGTTATGTGCTGTCGAGTCAGATCTGACTCATAGCGACCCCTCCTTGGGTTTCCGATGCGGTATCACTACAGAAGTAGATTGCCCAACCTTCCTTCCGAGGAGTGGCTGGTGGGTTTGAACCGCCAGCCTTCTGGTTAGCAGTCAAGTGCCTTAATTACTATGCTACCAGAGCTCCTAACTCCTTACTTTCCTTAAATCTCTCTCCTCCATATGTGCCAGAACCAGACTTTACTTTTAAGTGGTAGCTACTGGGGAGAGGTGAACCTGCAAGAGGCTCCCTAATTTCCCTTTCCCACACCTGGCAGGGGACACCCTATCAGGGACCTGATTTGGTCCCGAAAGGGCCAGAGACTGGGCCAGGCCATGGGGATGTGGCTAGGGATCCATACCCACTTTGCCAGATCTCCTCAGCGGGGAGAGATGGTTAGGGTGCATGTGCCTTTTAGCACAGCTGACTTATAAAATTGGAAGGGTCACACTCCAGGGTACTGAAGAATCCAGGCAAAGTGTGTATGAACAGCTGACTTTTATGTTAACTCCTTTGACCCAACGTGGGCTGATTGCCAGTCACTCCTGATTACTGTTAACTCCAGAGGAACAGAGATGGTGATGAACTGAGCCTAAGAGGAAGCACAGAGGCGCAGAGATGCCTAATTCCAGCAGGTGGCAGCTACTTTGGACAACGACATGCCACTACTGGACCCCTGCTAGAACCCAAATGACAGAGAAGATTATGCAAAGCTTTTAGTTACAGAGACTGTATTTGAATAGGAATTAGGGATGGGGCTCCCAAACTTAAGAGTCTAAATGCGGTATATATATAAGGTATATAAGATTAGCAAAAGAAGGATGAGGCTCCCTCTGTCTTCTTATAGAGAATTCTCAGAGCCTTCAAACAGTATACACATTTGGACCCTGAAAGCCCAGATAATATTGTGTTTATTAGACAGAGAATTCCTGGCTGTAGGAAGAAAATTCAGAAAACTGAAGGAAGTATGACGGTGGGCAATGAACATTTAGTGAAGTGCTATCAAGTGCTATCAAATAAGTGCTATTTGAGACTAAAGCCCAAAACAGACCAAAAGAAAGTGACATATTTGATGAGTTGAACATTTACCTGAGGTAGATACATTCCTTAGAGAGAACAATCATGGGAGAAAGAAGGGCTGTTTATGCACAGGGAGACAGCTCAGGGGGCAGGAGTGCATGGAGGGATGGACACAGGGAAGAGGTGACTGTTGGGAGAAAGTGGGAGGGGAGCTGTTGCATTGGGGTAAATCGTGGTCAATGTCATGAGACAAAGTGTGTGTGAGCTGCTGTATGGAAAGTGAATTTGCTCTGTGAACTTTCACCCAAATCATAATTTTAAAAAAAGAAAGAAAGTGACATATTTGAGATTTGTCATCAACAAAGGAAAAAGGAAATTACAACTGGAGAGAAAGCAAGCCATTTGCCAGCTAACCCAACCAGACATGCAAACCGCTTAAAGGATTCCGAGGTATGGCAGGATTTTCTCGGATTTGAATATCTGGTTTAGGATTTGTAACTAAATCCTTGTACTTCCTCCTGGAAGGAAAAAGAGACTTACCTGTTTTTGTGGGGAAAGTAGAGCAATAGCCCTGTGATAAATAAAAGCAGGCCTTATTGGAGGCCCCGGCCTCAGGGTTGCCAGATAGAGACATAAGTCTTTAGATTTGTTTATGCATGAGCATCAAGGCACAGCGGCCTGAGTTCTTACCCAGTTCCTGGGATTTTGGAGAAGATTGGTGACATACTTTTCTAAAACTTTAGATCCCGTGACACAGGGCTGGCCCGACAGCTTGGAAGTGACAGCAGTAACAGTGAGGATGCTGAAAGCTGCTGACAGGCTAACCTTAGGACAGACCAGGTTTACACTGCTCATTCAGTCCTGGCAGTCCTAGATCCAAGAGCCACCCACTGGCTGTCCCAAGCAAGAATTTCTCAGTATCAGGTCTCCTTAGTACACAAGCCAAGTGTGCAGATTTAGCCAGAAACTAGCATAAACTTGGCTACCCTGTTGCCCACTTTGCCCCAAGCAGACCCCATTCATCATGATTGTGTCAGGCCCCTTAGCTTGGTGTCTGCCAACAGTCCAGATCTCTCCGACCAGCCACTGCACGAGTCAGCTCTCGCTTATTTCATAGGTAGGAGCAGCTTCAAGGAGAATGGACAGCAGAAGGTGGGCTATGCAATCATCAGCCTTACCAAGGGCTCGGAGGCAAAGACGCTCCCTCACGGACCATCATTGCACATAACTGAGCTATCACCATGATCCAGGCATTGAGGGTGGCACATGGTCAGAGGGTGACAGTAAATACGGATTCAAAAGGCCTTCCCTTGCAGGATTGAGAAAGCCATGGAAGTGGCCAAAAGACTGTTGGGAGAGATTATGCCTAGGTTTGAAATTCCCCAAATGATTGTGGTCGACAATGGAAACCATTTCACTGGCATAATAATCCAGTTGGTGTCTCAACATTTGGGTATTGAGTGAAAGTTTTATGCTGCTTGGAGACCCCAATTTAGTAGTAAAGTAGAAAAGATGAAATCAAACGTTAAGGACTCACATAGCTAAATTGTGTCAAGCAATTAAATTAAATTGGGCAAAAAAAATTCTCCTGGTGGCCCTGTTCAGAATCAGAGCTGCCCTCAAAACAAAACTGAAGGTAAGTTCCTTTGAGATGGTGTACTGGCACCCCTAGTGCAAAACCTAAACACCACTGATTTAAATCATACCAATGCTGATGTTTAGGGGCCGGAAATACTTGTGAAAAAAAGGAACCTGTTTATAAAGCAGTATCTGCAGATGACAAGGCAGACTTTACAGAGCCTGTGGGAGCCTCACGCTCTTTCTCAGTACAATCCACTTCCCAAGGTCCCTCTACGCACATCTGAGCGGGGAGTTGGGACAATGTGAAGGCCTGGAATCCTGAGGACCTCACAGAAAAGTGGAAAAGACCCTGTGAAGTCTTGCCGTCCTTGCCTACTGCGGTGAAGGTGAGGGGCAAAGGAGCATGAATACACCACTCCAGGATGAAGACTGCCCTGCACCGGAGGTCACTCCGCAGAGCCCGGCTGCTACAGGCCCTGGTACCTCTGGAGGCAACTCCATGGGAAGGGCTTACATGGCTTTATAACAGAAACCCCACCAATGAATAAGTAGACATTACTTTAGACTGAAGTTGAACTTACTTCATTTTATTTGTTTTTACCATGTTTTGTTTTGTAGTTTAGGTAGAATTTCTAAGTAAACATTATTTTGTTCACAGGTACATAATTTCCTTTTTATCATGCCTTACAGGGACCCACTTTGTAGAACCATGTACTTTAGGTTTCCTCCCCTTTCTTCCCTCGGATATGGTCTGTTTCCTACATTTTTCTAGAAGTTCAAGTCAGGCAGAAAAGAGACCTCTTTTCTGTAAATCCTGCATCCTTAGGCCGATCAGGAACAGAAATTCATCCAGTCTTACACAAGACCAGATTTGGGTGGTATTTTTTTTGAGAACTGTCATTTCCAGTTTAAGGATTAGGCATATGGAACTTTTTATTCAAAATTTATCAGACACCATCCACCTCCTGGCCATGAGCATGGAGGAGGACATACAAGTCCAACAGTCCTCTCCGAATTCTTTGACTGAGGTTGTTTTAAATCACCATATAGCCTTGGGTTTATTTTATTTTATTTTTTTGCCAAATATGGTGGGGTACATGCTATTCTAAATAGGACATGTTGTGCTTGGATAAATACTTGTGGGGAGGTTGAATTAAATTTGAATGCTATCCACAAAGTTACTGAATGGACAAAACCAAGGGCCTGGGACCAAAGAAGTGGATGGAGCTTGTCTGAGAACTTATTTCCCAACCTGCGCTCTAGGCTCACCCTCATAATGACTTGGGGCCTTGTAATGATAATCCTATGTACTTGTGTGCCAAGCTTGATGAAATTAGCCTCTAATGAAAGTCTAACACCCTCAAGGCTACTTGTATATTTTCTCTCTTTAAGACACGTAATACTAGCGAACTTATGCAACAAGATGTTATTAGTTTTGCTCAGTTTTCCCCTCTGAGGAATTGACCATTTGTCACCCCCATGCAGCAGGAAGTGGCCTAAGACAGAGACCACCGTCCCATTTCCCATTTCCCATGAAACCTTGGAAACAGGGGGGCTGTGGAAGACTGAAATGGAGGCCGAAGGGCTCCTCACTGAAAATTGCAGAATCTAACAGACTAGCAGCAGGATTAAAGTGGACATTAAACAAAGGGACTAACTTGCCATTTTTCCCTCCCTTTTGCTTCCTTTTAAGTAAATAGAATAGTCTACCTCTTTATGGACGCTATGTTCTTCAGGTTTGTTATTTTCAACTATACATTCTTTTAAACGTAACCCTCTGCCACAACTGGTTTAGGCTGAGAACTGTAGCCTATGAAGCAAGACGACCCTGGGAAGCAGGCTGCTGAGTCCGGAGTCACCAGGGAAGAGAAGGACAGAGACATTCGTGGCCGTCCGGGATCGTCATCCCCCTTCCCATCTCCCTAGAGGATCTCGTTTCCCCCTTTGCTTGAGGCGACAGGGGTTTTGGAGAAGTGATTCTCTCTGTCTGCTTGGGTATCGACACTTAATAAAGCTTTTGCTTCCCTCTTCAACCTGTTGTGATTATTGGCTCTGTGAGACAGGGGTAAGGACCTTGTTCCTACAAGGGGATATCAGAGGCTCCTTGTGGGAACAAGATGGGAAGCTTTCCCTGTCCATTCAGTGGGGACTGGTGGCCTGGCTCTTTCCTTACAGCCCTGTCTTCCAAACCACCTCCCCTGCTCCGTCAAGCCTCTCACCCACTTGGCTGGCTCAAAGGGCCTGGGCTCCAAGCCACCCAGGCTGGCCTCTCTTATCCCTGATCAAATGCAATGATTATAATTAAGTCTTGGCAAGGTTCCCTAGGAAGCTAAGGTCCTTAGTGCTGCTTGGGGGTGGGTGGTGGAAGACCCTTGCTATGGGCAGGAGGAAGCCTCGGAACCTCACCCATCTCTGAACTCATCCCTTTTCCTCAGGGCCCCTAGGGCCTGCAGGATGGTGGACCTTTCCATCCAAGTTGTGAGAGCAATAAATTAATAGAGGGGCAGGGAGAGGGCAGCTGGGGGCAAGGCCGAGTCTGAGGTAGGCAGGCTCCCTGAGGCTCCAGCCTCCGAATGACCCAACTCATAGCGACCCCTCCTTGGGTTTCCGAGGCAGTATCACTACGGAAGTAGGATTGCCCAACCTTCCTTCCAAGGAGTGGCTGGTGGGTTTGAACCACCAGCCTTCTGGTTAGCAGTCAAGTGCCTTAGGCACTATGCTACCAGAGCTCCCAATGCTCCAGCCTCCGAATGCTCACTCACAATTCAGCTTCTCCTTTCTCCGAGAGCACTGCAGGAGCTTCTCACCTGATCTCGCTATTTCCAGAGTCTCTCCCCTCCATCCCAGCCCAGTCCCAATTGCCTGTGGAATTCTCTTCTTACACCACAGATTTGATGCTAGCATGCTTTATGAACCTTCAGGGCTTCCTACCTCATCCATCCTCTTCAACCTGTTGTGATTATTGGCTCTGTGATTATTGGCCATGTGTAGGAGGCCTTTCACAGCTTGAACCCTGCCCACTGCTGCCTTATCATTCATTCATTCAAGTCTTCAACAACATTTTTTAGGGACTACTCAGAGCCCCTGGGGCGCACCAGTGGCTCCTCTAGAAGAAAAGGTCTTGCTGTCTGCTTCTATTAAAATTATTACAGCCAAGAGACCCCTTTAGAGCACAGTTAACTGGCGCATGTGGGTTGCCGTGAGTCAGAATTGACTTGACCAACAAATAACACTACTCTGCGCCAGGGACTCTGGTAGCATAGTGCCTAAGGCATTTCACTGCTAACCAGAAGGCTGGCAATTCAATCCCACCAGCCACTCCTAGGAAGGAAGTTTGGGCAATCTATTTCCATAGTGATATTGCCTCAGAAACCTCATAAACCCAAGGAGAGGTCACTAGGAGTCAGATCCGACTTGACAGCAGCGAGTTTGGTTTTGGTTTTGGTGGGCCAGGGACTGTCTGTGCTGAGATCTGCTGGGAATCTCATGCCCTGGTCCACCCACACTTGTCACCTATGTTTGCTGTTGTTTTTAGCTGCTGTGCAGTCTGTTCTGACTAATGGTGGCCTTAGGTATAACTAAAGGTTGCCCAGTCCTGCGCCATCTCCATGTCTTTTTTTTTTTATTAGGATTTGGGTGAAGATTTACAGAGTAAATTCACTTTTCATACAGCAGTTCACATATACTTTGTCTCATGTCATTGACCAAAATTT
>NW_006921717.1:7371886-7376983 GCF_000298275.1 Orycteropus afer afer | reverse complement strand
TTTATATGTTTGCACCATTGTTGAAACTATTATGTAAAACCATCTCACTTAAACATGATGGCCCCTTATTAACTCTTAGTTCCCAAGGCCATCTGCATTTCGACCACCTTCTGTTCACGCTTAATTCCCACTGGTCCTCAGCCTCCTCCCCAGGCTCTGTCCGGCCAGGTTCCCCAGGGCTCCAGGCTAGCCCTTTGCTTTTCGAGCAGGTGAGTGGCCCTCACCTACAAAGCCAGTCCCTCCTCTGATCCCTTTGATAGGCCCATCTTTATTTCCGAGAATCTGTACACGTTGGCCCCTTAACGGTATGTGGTCTGGCAGTGCCTCCGGGCTCCATCTTTGCATTCATACCTCCCTCGCCCCCACCTCCTGACATCTAGCACTAGAGAACAGAGGTTGGCAAGTATATTCTATTGTTGTTATGTGCCCTACCGAGCCGTCCTTGGCTTTCCGAGGCAGTATCACTACAGAAGTAGAATGCCCAATCTTCCTTCCGAGAAGTGGGTGGCGGGTTTGAACCACCAGCCTTAGGCACTATGCTACCAGAGCTCCTAAGTATATTCTAAGGTTGTGTAATTACAAGGTTCGAAACCTGGACGAGCCCGAGGGCGGCGTTCTTCTCCAGGGATGCTGCTGGGTAAGGTGCAGGGCGCGGACAATGTGGAGAGATTGGAGTCCCCACTAGATCCGGCCGCCGCGGGCGTTACTTAGCCCAGCCAGTCCGGAGCGGAGCTGGAGGGTTCCGCGTAGCCCGCCCGCCGCCCTGGCGGCTCTTTGTGTTAGCATCAGGTGCAAGCCCGGGAACGCAGGCCTTGCGCGCCCGCGTCCGGAGCGCGCACCGCCGGGCCGGCGGTCTTCCGGAGGATCTACGCGCCGGGGGCTGCGGTGGGGGAGGGAGGAGGTCTGACACGTAGCCCGCCTCGCTGCAGGACCGACTCCACGCGGGCGGGCGGGCGGGGGAGCCAGGGACCCGCAGCTCCAGCCCGCTGGCCTTCGAAAGATCCTCCTGGGCCAATGGCAGGCGGGGCGACGCGCCCGGATTGGTGCAGGCGCTCTGCTGATCACTGTGGAAACCCGGGCGGCGGGGAACGCGGGAGGATGCGGAGCCCGGAGCTGGGGGGGCCTTGAGCGCCACCGGAGTCTTACTGGAGGCAAAAGTCCATCGGGGCGGGCCTAGGGAGGGGCGGAGGAGGGGACCGCTTGGGGGCACTGGAAAGCCAAGGATTTGGCCGGGGGAGGCCTGGGAGACTCCGGACGGAAGGCGAGCTGGCTGGGGGAGGGGGCACCGTGGGAGGCGGAGTAGGAGAAGACAAAAGCCGAAAGCGAGCTGGGCCGGGTCCGCACACTCGGGCAGGAGGGGCCGTTTGTGCAGCGAGCAGCCGACGCAGGGAGGCCGTAGCGCACGGGGCTCGTAGTGCACGTAGCGCTCGGCAGGCAGCATGGGGAAGGGGGGCAACCAGGGCGAGGGCGGCCCCGAGCGCGAGACGACCATGCCCACCTTCAGCTGGGAGGAGATTCAGAAGCACAACCTGCGCACGGACAAGTGGCTTGTCATCGAACGCAAGGTCTACAACATCACCAAATGGTCCAGCCGGCACCCGGGGGGCCACCGCGTCATCGGGCACTACGCGGGGGAAGATGCTACGGTAAGATCTGGGGGCTCTCCCAACCCCCTTCTCTTGTTAACCGACGGGAGTCAGGCACCCTGGGTCCCTGGGCGCCAACCAGACCTCCGGCGCTGACTGGAGCTCGGTGCGTCTGGGAAGGAAGGAAAGTAGGTCTGTTGCGTGCTCCCCGCCCCGAATCCTGCTCCCCTGGGACAGCTGGATCAACTTGGGAGTGGCGGGGAAGTCCCATTTTGGACCCCGGGAGGCAGCGCCGCGGTGGAGATCCGACCTGTGGGGAACCATGCGCGAGCTGCCCCGTGCGCTGCTACCCACGTCCGCGCCTTTCGCCGGGTGCTTTCGGAGTGGGGGACTTTCCACAGGGGGCGCTCCGACTCTAAGGTTTTGGCGCCCCCAGCATGGAAGATGGCCGCCCCTGGGCGTCACAGGAGGAAGGGGTGGAAGCGGAGGCAACCAGGTGTGGGGACTCGGCGCGCCTTCCGTGCTCTCCCGCCAGACCAGGGGCGAAGGGAAGCCCGTCCCCGGCCGGCCCTTGCTCGCTCTTGCTTTGCCTCTTGTCTAAGGTCCGCGGTGGCTGCCTGGAAAAGAGACCGCCTGGTAGCTCCTGTTCCCACACTCCCAAGAACTACAAGGACCAACCCCGAGGGCCAGCCTTCTTGGGGAGTGGGTAGAGGATTGGTGGGAGGAGAAGAGGCTCGAGTTTGCCAAACCTAGTTCGAGAGGGCGCCGAGAGCCGGTGAACTTTAGCGGCAGTAGCCTGGTTTAACAACAGGTCGCAGCTGTACCCTAGGTTACTGGCGGACGTTCCCCTCAAAGGCCCTCTGTCTCTTAAGCCCTGCCTGGAACGCCCTTTCATCTTCCTGCACACCTAGAGCTAGGGGCTGCGGGGCCTCCCCGGAGCCACGGCTGGCCTTCTCACCAGCTCCCAATGTGGGGCTCAGCCGTTCGGTAGCACCCCCACCGCACCCCACTGTGACCCCCAACTCCCAGTCTTAGAGCCTTGCATTTCTTTCAGGTGGACCTACAAGGGTTGCAAGGGAAAAGAACAGAAGGAGAGAGGAAAGAATTGGGCTTCTCTAGGCAATGAGCTGGAAGCAGGAAAAAAAACTGCCGGGGGCTAGAAAACGTGAGGAAACGGTGAACAAGGAGAGGCTGAAGGGAGGGGCAGATTCCTGGAGGAAGCTCGCTCCATGGAAGGTTTAGAGTGCTGACCCCTTGGTGGGGCTTGACTGACCAACCTAGGGGTGGGTGGAATTCTTCACTACCCCACCTCCTTCCATCTCGCCCAGGGAGGCCAGGTGGATAACTTTAACAATCACTAGCTACTGGGCATCTGGGATCCAGTGGTCCACTCACTCACTGCCTGACTGCCTGGTGAGCAGGACCTAGGCTTACTTAAGCTGGAGAAGACCGTCAACCATATCTCCTATTGCTTTTAGCCCCATCCTCTTTTACCAGATTGTGAACACTGCTCAAGCCCTCAGGGTTGGTGATGCTAATCTTAGGAGGGTTTAGGTTTGTGCTCACCTTCTGGGTTACCTCATTTGGACCTTTGCATGCACTGAAGAGCCCGAGTTAGGGTAACCAGTTGTGGACAAGTTGATTCTGACTTATAGTGACCACATGGGTATCAGAGTAGAACTGCCCTCCAGAGGATTTTTCAATGGCTGATTTGTTTTGGAAGTAGATCTGGACTGGAACCGCCAACAGCAGAATGTGGTCACTGCTTGCGCCACCCAGAGACTCACTGCTGTCGAGTTGGATCTGACTCAAAGCGGACCCTCCTTGGGTTTCCAAGGCGGTATCACTACAGAAATAGATTGCCCCATCTTCTTTCTGAGGAGTGGCTGGTGGGTTGGAACCACCAGCCTTCTGGTTAGCAGTCAGATGCCTTAGGCAAGATGATGGATTGATCTGAATATTCCATCTTCTTAAATAAACATGTTTTCTTATGTGAAACTCCCCCTGACATCTGCTTTGAACTGATAGCTTAATAAGGACATTGGGTTTATTGGGTTTATTTCATTTTTTCTTCAAGGTCTTCTCAGCACTTGCCTGACATTAACAATGAGTTTTCTCTGAAATTAGCTTTTAGATCAATCCCATCAGGCTAGTGGGGTCTGAGGGTTGAGCTTTGCCCCTTGGGGTATATGCTTTCCCTCTGAGCTTGAGGACTAACAGAGTGTTTATGGGCCATGCAAAGTTAGAGAACAGACTGATCGGCAGATGGAGTTAGAATCCACTGGAACACTCAACACAGTGCAGTAATATCCTAATGAGGGTATGGAAGGAGAGGCTAGAGGTCAGAGGAGTCATTCTTGGGGCAGTTTGGGCCCTCAGGGAGCGTTTTCCTGTCTCTGAAGAAGAGAAGACCCACCTCTTCCCAAGAAGGATGACCTAACAGGGCAAGGGCAATAGACATTTAGTCTTTCTGCAGAAGGTGAAACTTGGTCTTGCTGTAATAATAGTTACTTCATTTTCGTAACTCAACAGAGCGCATTCATATATTGTTATTGTTTGGTGCTGTCCAGTCGGTTCTGACTCATAGTGACCCCATGTACAACAGAATGAAACACTACCCAGTCTGGCTCCATCCTCGCAATCCTTGTTATGCCTGAGCCCATCGTTGCAACCACTGTGTCAGTCCATCTTGTTGAGGGTCTCTTCTTTTTCACGGACCCTCTGCTTTACCAAGCATGGCATCCTTCTCCAGGGATTGTTTTCTCCTAATAACGTGTCCAAAGTAAGTGCTAAAGGGGCAGGGAGGCCTCATCTTCTGACCTCCTCTGACCCCACAAGAGGAAGACAGAATCGCCATCAGTAGCCCAAGGACTATTCCTGCGAGGCCAAACATGCTGCCTCCCTCCAGCCCTTTCTCCAACCGTTCCTCCCGCAGCACCCACCACCTCTCTGCTGGGTTTGATAATTTACTGAAGTGGCCACACAGAACTCACAGATTATGGGGTTTATTAGGGAAGCACTAGACTACAATTTGAGTTCAGAAGTGGGACTCAGTCTCTTGCAGCTGGCCATCTCACTCAGCAGCCGGCAGTCTTGGTAGCACATCGCGCTCTCAGTAGTGCGTGTCTCTCACGTCTCTCTCTCAGCAGCGTGCGTCTCTCATGTCTCTCAGGAGCACATTTCAGCAGCACATCTTTCTCAGCCAGTATTCAGAGAGACCCCTTCTGCCTCTAGGAGGGCTCCTTTCGAGCCTGGCAGAGTTGCCAGACTATCCAGCCCCAATATACCTGAGTGAATTCTATACACCTGAGAGTGAGAGAACTTCCCAGAAAATTACTTAGTGCTGCTCCCAACAGAGGGACTTCTGGTAGTGTCATGCCTAAGTAATTTGACTGCTAACCAGAAGGGTGGCGGTTCAAACCCACCAGCCACTCTTCAGATGGAAGATTGGACAATTGACTTCTGTAGTGATATTGCCTCAGAAACCCAGGAAGGGTTCGCTATGAGTCAG
>NW_006921717.1:7340411-7371581 GCF_000298275.1 Orycteropus afer afer | reverse complement strand
CGAGTCGATTGTGACTCATAGTGACCCCCTTGGATTTCCAAGGCAGTAAATCTTTATGGAAATAGATTGCCCCATTTTCCTTCCTCGGAGTGGCTGGTGGATTTGAACCGCTAACCAGAAGGTTAGCGGTCAAATGCCTTAGGCACTATGCCACCAGGACACCTTCTTCCTTCTGACAGCCCATGATGTATTCGGTATTCTTTGCCAACACCATAATTTGAAGACATCAACTCTCCTTCGGTCTTATTTATTCATTGTCCAGCTTTCGCCTGCATATGAGGTAACTGAAAATACCATGGCTTGGTCAGGTGCACCTGAGTCCTCACACTGGCCTTCCAGGATCTCTCACTGCTGTTATGTTTGAAAGCCTTGCCCCAGCTGTGTGCTCAGACTTGAGCCCCCAGTCTGTATCACTGAGTCTGTCTCATTCATCCCTCTAACATTCCTTCTTTTTTTCCTTTCTTCTTTCCTCCCGTGCTTCCTATACTCACCTCTTTGGTCTCTTTCCTCCTGGTCCTGTGCTATTTCTCTTGTCTTTGCCTGGCTGTTGCCCAAAAGCATCCTGGCCCATGTCTCAAGGGTGTCTCTGCTCTTTCCCGGCAGCGCCCCACCACGGTAGAACTTCCTCCATTCAGGACTTGTCATCCTCCCCAACCGTTTATCAAGCATTGATGGGCATCTCTGTGGCTCTGAGCTGGGTCCTCTGTACAGAGGTGAATTATTCACAGTGACCCAAATCCAACGGGTTTGCTTTTGTCTGTCAAGCTGGGACTTGAATCTGGACTCCCAGCCTCTAGTGCCACCACCTACCCCATGCCCTACTGTTTGGTTTCCCTGCCTTGCCTGGGGCTGTCACCTTTAGAACCAAGGAGGGTGGTTCGTCCTGCCCCTGCACTGCTCTTGTGCAAAGGCAACAGATTGAAGATGGAGCTTCTCTGTCCTCACACAGAGTGGGTGGGTCACGGTATTTTGAGCAGAGCGCCTTGGTTTCAGTCCCAGCTTTATGAATTCCTATGCAAGTCACTTGCCATGTCTGTGATGTGGGAATAAGAAGGTGACAGTCAGGCTCAAACAGACTGTGTGCACAATTGCTCTGCAGGTGTGAGGGACCAGCACCCTGTCCCTTTCGTATCATGTGTGGCCCCAGACCCCAGTAGGGAGTTTGGTAAAAAGGAAAGGAAGAGTGGGAGGAAAAGGGACCTTCATGACCCCGTTTTGTCAGTGCAACACGCATTTGCTATGCATGAACCCCACCACCACCGTGGGTTGCAGGGGCGCTACACCCCCTCTGTGTACAACCATTCCTGCTGGCTGGGCCTCAGTGCCACCACGGTGGGGAGCCCCTGCCCAGCCCAGCGTCCTTGGAATCGGCTCTGTGACGTGACTAAGGGAAGTGGCATCAACGGTATCAGTTGCCTGCTGTGACCCCTTCAGCTTCAGTTGCCTTTGCAGGGGTCTGCTTCCTGTGCAGCCCTTCCAGCCCCGAAAGTGGCCGTGCCTTTGTCAGTGGGGATGCTCTCACCGAGGGGCTCTTTGGTCCCAGAGCACAGCCCCACCAGTGCCCGGTGCCGCTGTCCTTTGCCAAGGATGTGGCGCTTGGGCTACCTGCTGTCTGCTCTGTGTGTCAGACTTCCCTGTAAGCCAGGCCAGCACAGGCTTACTTGGGCTTACTTATTAACCTGTAGGGAATAGCTTCACATGTTTTTCACCACAGTGCTTCCCTTGCTCATTGGGTAATCTGCCCCTGCCTGCGTCTCTGCTGCCAACAGAAGCTCAGCTGTCCTTTCTCTGCTCTTTCTCAGTCTCAGTTTGCTGTCCAGGCTGGAGCACTCGTTGGTCATTGAGATATGGTGCTCGTTTTTTAACTTTCTATTGTGATTTGGGTGATATTTTACAAATCAGGCTCATTTTACATTCACCAGTTCATAGTCCTTTTGTTTTGTGACACTGGTTACGTGGGGAAGGAGTACAGCTCCTGGTTGATGGCTGAGAGTTAAGCCACAGGAGTGAATTCAGTTCCAGGCTCAAAGGGTGACATGGGACCATAGTCTCAGGGGTTTCACCAGTCTCCATCAGCCCAGTAAGCCTGGTCTTTTTTATTATTTTGAGTTTTGTTCCACGTTTTCTCCCTCTCTCTCCAGGATCTCCAATTTTGATCCCTTTCTGAGTGGTTAGCAGTGGTAGCCGGGTACCATCTAGTTCTTCGGCCTACAGGTGATCTTGATATATGTCCCCTTTCACTTGTATTGTAACTGTAGGAAGGTATCATGACCAAACTGATTCCAAGAGACGCTGTGGTGCCCACCAAGAAGTCTCAGATTGTTTGTACAGCTTCTGGTAATCAACCAACTGTTCCAGTCAAGGTCTGTGAAGCTGAACATCCCCTGACAAAAGGCAGTCAGTCCCACAGTGGCCCTCGAGACCAGAAGAACTGGATGGGGCCTGGCTACCAAGGCCAGCCACCCAGGAAAGGATCAAATCTGGAGATCCTGGATAGAGTGGGAGGGAAAACATGGAACAAAATCCAAAAACTCAATAATGACCAGAATCACTGGTCAGATGAAATCTGCTGAGACTCCCAATACTGTGGCCCTGAAATACATTCGGCGCCTGGAATAAAACTCACCCCCAGGGGCAGGCTCTCAGCCCAACAGTTAACAAGATGTACACGCAGACCACTCAACTCAGGATGCTGCCCCCACACACTCAATGGTAATACATCCCTTAGAGCAATAGACCATGGGACCAAAGGACCAACATTCAAACTGAGGAAATGCAGGACAAACAGGAGTGCATAATTATGAGGACACGGGGAGGGTTGCAGGGTAGGGAAAGCAGGAGACTGGATTAGGGTTTGACATGGCGAATGGGGAATGAAACTAAATGTATGCATATGTTGAATGTAAAACAAGCTCTTAAAATAAAAAAAATAAAGTCATCTGCTGGCATTCTATCTGACTGGTCTCCTACCTGCTTCTCATGGGGTCCCGCAGACTGAAGTCATCTTTGAGATAGATGTAAATGGCTTTCTTCAAGAGACAGCTGAAGACAAGTTCCGGGAAACAAAAAGAAGGTCCCAGTTACCAATGACCAAAATCATCGGACACCTGAAGTTGTAAAGGTGGCTGATGATGGCGAGAAGTTTGCTTGAGGAAGACGAGAAGTTCAAGGAGTGAATTGATGCTAGAAATGAGTTGGAAAGTATATCTATTCTCTGAAGAATCAGATTGGAGATAAAGAAAAGCTGAGGATGGGGCGTAAACTTTTCTCTGAAGGTAAGGAAGCCATGGAAGAAGCTGTGGAGGAAAAGACTGATTGTAAGTCATGGAGATGCTGACATTTACGACTTTAAAGCTGAAAAGAAGGAAGTAGAAGAAACTGTTGTGCGGGTTCTCAGCAGACTTTGGAAATGCAGGCGCTCCCCCCTGGGGAAGATAAAACAGCGAAGACCAGCGGTAGCCCTTGCTCTTCTAGTGCTGTAAAGAGTAAATACAGGACGAGGACCTTTCCTTAAGAGAAAACTGAGAGAACGTGAGTCTCCGGTGCAGTTGGCATCTTTACTCTGGGTGGAGCTGAAGATAGTGTAGCCTGCACGGCTGTTCACTGCTTTCATGCTCAGAAGTCTTGGGGTTTGGGGATAGGAGGAATTGGCGGTCTTAAAACATTGGGTAACCTCCAGCCATGGGTTCCGCAACCATGGGTTGGAAGTGTACTCAGCTTGGGAGGGTTCTACTTCCTAATCAGGCCATGAGCATGTGGTGTAGGAAGGTTTGACTGCCATATATATAGCATCAGAAAACGTTTGTTATTTAAAAAAGAAAAAACTACCTTGGGGGGGGGGGTCAAAGGATGACCCTACTTTGCATTTCTTCCCGTAGTAAGCACTTGGTCCGCAGAGCCCTGTTCCCCGAACTGACTTATCCTACTGCAAAAACGGGAAGGAGGCCACATGTTCTGACCTCCTCTAAGCCTACAAGGGGAAGGCAGGTTTACCAGCAGTAAACCAAGGCCTATTACTGCAAGGCCAGACATGCTGCCCCCCTCCAGCCCTTTCACCAACCGTTCCTCCCAAAGCACCCGCCACCTCTCTCCTGGGTTCGATAATTCGCTGCAGTGGTCACACAGAACTCACAGATTATGAGGTTTATTAGGGAAGCACCAGGCTACAATTCGAGTTCAAGAAAAATGCTCAGTCTCTCTCCCAGCAGTACTGGTCCCTCGGTGTCTCACTCAGCAATGCGTGTCTCTTGCGTCTCTTTCCCAGCAGCACGTGTCTCTTTCCGCTGCACGTCTTCCTCAACCAGCAGTCAGAGAGAGTTCTGCCTCTAGGAGGCCTCCTTTTGAGCCCAGCAGGGTGGTCAAACTAGCCAATTATAGCATCAGAACTCTAAGCACCTGAGAGAGAGTGGGCACCTCCCAGAACATTGTTTTGTGCCACTCCCAACAGAAATACTCCAGGTGGACACCTTCAGCAATCAGGAGCTCCTCAGTTGCTCATAGCAAATCTCACCTTGGAGCTTACAAAGACTTATGGATAGAAAAGCCACACAAAGTAATTTACTATACCACACCTACCAACCCTGAGTCCTTCCTTGGCTAAGAGCTGGGACATGCAGAACTGGCATAGAGCCTGGCCTTGCCCCAAGGCATCCATGCTTTTGCAGGAAAGATGAGCCCATCCAGAAAGATGTTGTGGTGCCAGGTGTGGAGTGCAGGGCCTTGGGGGTTGAAGTTCCATTGGAATGGGGCTGGGGGCAGGAACAGGGCCGATGCCTCCACACAGTTGGCTGATGTTGGAGCTAGCCGATGGCAGATGAACTTGGCCAAGATTAGAAAGTATAACACATGTCTGCCTTCTAGGAACCTGAGTGTTGGGATGCTCCCTCCTGTAGCCTGGGCTCCCCACCCCCACCCCCACCCCCCTTCTGGGGGCCGGCTCGACTCTGCTGTCAACCTGTCTGCCTGCTGGACCCATTCTCTTGCTGTCCCTGTTCCCAGGCCCGCTTCCTGAAAAGCCTTTGGCTGCTCTCCCTGTCACACAAGGACGGAGCCTGATTCCAGTTCTTGTTCTAAGACCGACGTTTGGGTTGGTCCCATGCTGTGTGTGAACCTGCAAGTCCATGGCTCTTTGGAGGGAGAATGAGCTGCTCCGTGGGAGGGAAGAGCTCTGGAGTTAGAAACACCCGACTGAAGTCCTCCTCAGCTGGTTCCTGGAGTGTGACCCTGGCCAACGGCTTCACCTCCCTAGGCCTCTTTGCTCATCTCTACAACATGGCCTGGTGACACAACAGTTAATGATCAGCTGCTAACCAAGAGGGTGATGGTTTGGACCCACCCAGTGGCTCTCTGGGAGAAAGACCTGGTGGTCTGCTCCCATAAAGATGGCCCTGGAAACCCTATGGGACAGTTCTACTCTGTCACATAGGGTCACTCTGAGTCTGAATCAACTGCTCAGCACCCACCAATGTCACAGTATGGCCTACTTGACAGTCAGGTGAAGATATGTGGGGTTATGTGTACAAAGCCCTAGCTCAGTGGCTAACCCATGAAATCTGAACTCAAGGCAGCTTTGTGAACCCTGAAGTTTGGAAGGGTGGAGAAGGCAGAGAATTCTGGGTGAGTCAGAAGCATATGCTGTTGTTGTCAGGTGCCATTGAGTCCGTTCTGACTGATAGCGACCCCACGTGCAACGGAACGAAACACTGCCCGGTCCCACGCCACCCTCCCAGTGGTTGTCAAGCTTGAGCCACTGTGTCAATCCGTCAGTTGAGAGTCCTTCCTTGTTGCTCACCCTCTACTTTACCGCACGTGATAGCCTTCTCCAGGGGACTGGTCCCTTCTGATAACCTGACTGAGACACAAGCCGTGGGGTGTGGAATGGTGAGAGAGGAGTCTCCTGGAATTAGAGGTTGTGCAGCTGGGGGATTCTGGGCTCATTCATTCACTCTGAGCCCTCTTGTTAGACAGCGTCAGAGGCACCACGGTCATCGTAGCTGATAAGACAGACGAGGCTCTTTCTTTGGGGAGCTTAAATCCTAGTAGGGGAGCCAGATAATAAAGTAATAATGAGGAAATAGTATAGTTTTCAATTGTGATAACTGCTATGAAGATAAAACAGGGTGATGCCCCAGAGAGAGCCGGAATTCCCCCTGCCCGCCTGTCAGTGGGGTTGGTTTACCTGCTGAACAGATTTCGGTGGAGTTTCCAGACCAAGATGGACCAGGTAGAAAGGCCTGGAAGTCTGCTTCCAGAGATCAGGCAGTGAAAACCCTGTGGATCCCAATGGGCCTATCCACAGCGGATCTTGGAGACAGCACGGGACTTCATTCCCTTGCTTTGCTGTGAGTCAGGGGCCCCTTGACAGCAGTTAGTAACAATTGCAGATGGGTGGGTGGGAAAAGCCTCTTGGAAGTGGCTTTGGGGCTCAGACCTAACTGGAGCTGGCCCTGTGTTGATACGGGATGCACAGCTGCTGGCTGGCATGGGAAGGAGCTCGGTGTGTTCAAGGGCAGCTTGCTCGTAGCCAGGAGGCCATCACATTAACCACCGACAAGGAGCTAATCCAGCAGAAGCATGTGGGAGGAAAGCACAGGCCCTGGAGTCAGGTGAACCTGGCCTTGGCTCCTGGCTCTGCCCCAGTTGTTGTTACGTGCCGTGGAGTCAGACCCGACTCACAGCGACCCCTCCTTGGGTTTCCGAGGCAGTATCACTACGGAAGTAGATTGCCCCATCTTCCTTCCGAGGAGTGGCTGGTGGGTTTGAATCGCCAGCCTTCTGGCTAGCAGTCAAGTGCCTTAGGCACTACACCACCAGAGCTCCTGGCTCTGCCCCCAGAGCACAGGCTTTTACCCTCCAGAGCTTCAGTCTGTCCATCTGTCGAAGAGGACGTGGAGGCCCCCATGAGGTAACACAAACAACTCTCCTGGCGCGCTGCCTGGCAGATGCCGGGTCCCTTTTCCTGGCCTCAGGGAGGCGAGGCTGCTTGAGAGGATTAGCGTGGCCTCTGAGCAGGGCTGAGGAGGAGCGTTGGTGAGGGGTCAGCGGTCTGTCCGGCTGCTCCCACAGGCCCCAGCCCAGGCAGGGCCTTGAAAGGGTGACCTGGAACTGAGGGCTTGGGAGGTGGATGTGAGATGAATTGCCCTGGCAGGGTATTGATTTTTGTCTTCCCTGGCAAGCTAAAGGCAAGCGTTTTGGTATCTGGCACAGCAGCTGTTCTTAGGAAACAGTTGCCTGACCTTAGACTTCCGATTTATTGCGCTCCAGCTGTCGTCCGATGTGAGAGAACCAATGAACGGCCTTCTTCGGGCCCAGCCCTGGGCCCTGAATTTGGAAGCCTTTGCTGGGCCTTTCCCGGCGATTTCTCACGTGGGAGAGTCCTCATTTTGCAGATGAGACTGGGGTGTGAGGGACGCGCCCGGGGCCGGGCAGAGCTTGCCCTGCGCCCCCTGACTGCTGCCTATGGTTGTTGCAGTAGTGTTTGTTGTGCTTCTGGAAATATACACGCTCTGAGCCCTGCTGGTGGTCACCGTCCGGTTGATTCTGACCCCACGTGTGCTGAGTTGAACTGCCCCATAGGGTTTTCTGTGGTCTTTCAGAAGCAGATGACCAGGCCTGTTTTCCAAGCCGCTTCAGGGTGGGTTTGAACTCCCAGTTTTTTGGCTGGTAGTTGAGTGCTTAACTGTTTGTGCTACCCAGGATTCCTGTCCCTTTTGGCTGAGCTAGGGGAGCAGACTTTTTATTAAAAAAAATAAACCCTGGGTCCAGTTATTGTCTGCACAGTGTTGCTTTGTAAGTCTGTTCTAGACACAAATAGAACAAAGACCAGGCAAACGGACTGGAAGCCAGGGATGTGGTGTGGGGACGGGAGAGGGCTGGAAATTACTGTCGGGAGATAACTTTGGTGGGAGGAGAAAGATTTTTATGCATTGTCTACGTTTTCTCCCTCTTTTTTAAATCTACCAAGCATATAGGAAAGTTGAAAGAATAAATGAACGTCTCTATTTCCAACCTAGGTTCACTAACCTTAATGTTTGGTCAGATTTCCTTTCCTCTTTATGTATATGCATTTTTTTTCCCCGCTGAACCATTTTCAAATGCATCATGATGCAATCTGGGATGAACATGGTGCCTCCGTGTGGGGCGGTTAATGCGCTTGGCTGGTAACTGAAAGGCCAGGGGTTCAAGGCCGCCCAAAGGTGCCCCGGGAGAAAGCCCTGGTGATTTACTTCTGAAAACGCAGCCACCGAAAATCCCACGGAGCACAGTTCTGCTCTGACACACGGGGTGGCCATGACTTGGTGTTGGTTTGATGGTAACTGGTGGGGATTAATTCTACCTAAAGAATCTCGTTTTTGTCCCAGATTCCTGAAAGATAACCTCCAGGATCATGTAACTTTCCCAATAATTGGACAGTCTTTGAGGAGGGTTTCAGACTACACCTGACTTAACAGGTTATGTGAATGAGGTGACTCTCTCGGATGGGGGCTGGCCAGACCAGAAGGACCCACCTGATGCTATCAGCTGACCTCAGGAGTTGAGTATTCAATCAGTGATAACTCTAATAACAACCCAAAGGAAACCCATTGCTGTTGAGTCAGTTGCTACTCATCGTGGCCCTGTAGGACCGAATAGAACTGCCCCATAGGGTTTCCAGGGCTGTTGTCTTTATGAAAGCAGACTGTATTTTTCTCTCACAGAGTGGCTGGTGGATTCGAACCACTGACTTTTCTGTTAGCAGCCAAGTGCTGTATTAGAGCTTAAACTCTGAAGCACGTGGGTTGTGGGAAGGCTATGGTCTACAGTGGGAACCCTAACTCCCATTTTGAGGCTTGACATCAGTTTCAGGCGCCCTTTGGATTCTTTCTGAGCATTAAATCAGCCCGGGGCTGTGCACAGACAAGTTCCAGGACAAACCTTGGGAGGGGCAGTTTGCCTTCAGGAAGAATGTAGTTGAAAGCAGATTACACCCCCACAAAGAGCTAGGAACTTGCCTGAGTGTGTCCTTTTCTAATTTAAATTAAGGTTACCAAACCAAATTTACTGTCCTGGAGTGGATTCTGACTCATAGCACCTGAGGAGGTAAATCTTTATGGAAGTCAATTGCCTAGATGTCTTTCCTCGGACTGGCTGGGGGGTTTGAACTGCCAACCTTCTGGTTAGCAGTCAACTGCCTTAAATTAAGGTTGCGGTGTTGGTATTGTGTGGTGACCACTTTGTGGCTGAGACTCAGGCTGCGTGGTCAAGACTCACAGCCTATCCCGGCCACCACCTGGCCAGGGAGTCAAGGCCCAGAACCAATCCTGTAACCCTTTTCCATCTTCATTTCCCAATCAGGATCTTTTCCCTGTTTCTGTAGTCCCGCCTACAACAGTGATGAATCGATCTGCCACCAATCATGATTTTGTGATGATTCCCTGTTTTTACTTCAATCGTAGAATTAGCTGCATGGCCATGGCTCAGCAGACTCGATTCCACTTTCCGTACTGTGTCCATGCTGATGGTTGCCCTCATTCCGGATGATTGTGTTTTTGTCCTGTTCAAGGCTTAATAAAAGTGTCTCTGTTGAACCTATTTGAATCCGGGGACTCTTTTCAGTGCTTCACCACGATGCTGCCAGGGCTTCTTGCCTCTATAATGAGGCCCCCATAAAGGTTCAGGAGCTCTGGTGGCATAGCGCCTAGGGCATTTGACAGCTAGATAGAAGGTTGGCAGTTCAAACCCACCAGCCACTCCACAGAAGGAAGACTGGGCAATCTACTTCTGTAAAGATTTGCTGCCTCGGAAACCCAAAGGGGGTCGCTATGAGTTGGAATTGACTCGATGGCAGTAAGTTTGTTTGTTTAGTAAAGGTTCGGGACATGAATGTTCTGTGGGCTTCCTGGTTGGTGAAAGATAAATGCCTATGGAAGGGGAGTGCCTCCCATTTTGGGACGTGGAAGTTTTGTGCTGGAAACCCTCCCAGACCTCGCCCTACACGCCTCTTCATTTATATTCTTTCTGCCCTAAGAAAACTGCAGTCGTAAGTATAGGGCTTTTCATGAGTTCTGTGAGTCATCCCAGCAAATTACTGAATCCGAGAGAGTAGTGGGACTCATCAGGTCAGAAGTTTGGGAGCCCTGGGGACCTCTGAGTCTCCTGAAAGGTGTCGCGGAAATTAATTAAAAATAAAATCTGCTTCCAACTCAGGAGACCTCTCCTCAAAGGTAGAGGAGATCAGAAACAGTTTGGTTGTTGAATAAGCGTTAAACCAGAATATGACACAACACGGGCAATCCGCCGAAGAAATTGCCAGACCAGAAAGGAAACTGTAGCCAAGCAGATGCAACTCATCTCGTATATATTTTAAGATAAACGATAATTAGGGTGCAGACAGGGATGCTGGGACCAGCTTGTTTCTCTCTCATTAAGTGCCATCAAGTTGGCTCCAACTCATAGCGACCCCATGTACAACAGTTCAAAACACTGCCCGGTCATGCACCAGCCTCACAATCCTTGCTATACTTGAGCCCATCATTGCAGCCACTGTGTCAATGAATCTTGTTGAGGGTCTTTCCCTTTTCATTGACCCTCCACTTTACCCAGCATGATGTCCTTCTCCAGGAATGGTCCCTTCTGACCGCATGACCAAAGGAGGTGAGACGATGTCTGGCCATTCTCACTTCCAAGGGGCATTCCATCTTTCTCTATCAAAAACAAAAACAAAGCTCACTGCCATTGAATTGATTCCGACTCATAGAGACCCCCATTGGTTTTTCTGAGGTGGTAAATCTTTACCGAAGTAGATTGCCTCATCTTCCTTCCGCAGAGTGGCTGGTGGGTTGAACCGCCAACCTTCTGATTAGCAGCCAAATGCCGTAGTCACTGCACCACCAAAGCTTAGTTTCTTTATTAGGGATTCTGTATTTGTGAGTAATCGTGATCTAATACCCACAATACATATAGGGAAATTCTGGAAGAAAATATTAGTATTTTCTTCTTTATTTTTCATGCATTACTTTGTCAAATATGTATCTTAATAATTTGTAATCAGAGGGGAGACTCAAACGCAAAATATTTGTTTGAATTTTGAAAGCACAACAGCACTGTCAGAGAAAGTTTGGAAAGTAATGCAAACAAAATAAGGTGTAACCCCAATCCCTGAACACATGATAATAGTTGAGAGTCTCCCAGGCTGTTTTCAGAAACGCCTCTTACACACTTTTGTATCTGTTTTGTCATTCTTTTAAAAATAATACTTCATCATGTTTTCAGTGAAAGCTCTCACAGCCATTTGGTTCCCGTTAGCGTTTTCTACATAAATTATTCTGTTGGTTACATTTTTCTCAGTGGGTCAACATTATCGTTAACTCCATCCTAGCAGTTCCTTTTCCAGCCACCTGGGTTCCCTGCCTCCTTACCGTCTTATCTTTGCTTCAGAGTAATCGCTGGCCATTTGGTCTCATAGATGATTTTCCAAAACAACGCAGCACTCACGGGTGATGTTCTTTATTTAATGAGCCAATGTCACAAATGTCTTTGCTAAAGGGTGGCCTCCGAGGAGAGTTTTGGGAGTTGCTGTTTCCTCTTGTTTCACATTGTCTGTGAGGGGTTAGTCTTGTCCTTGGTCATCATATATGATGTGGGTGTGGAGCTGCTGTTCTGTGGTGGGTGGTGTGTTCACGGCCTGATAGGACACCCAGCTCAGAAGCTGCAGTGGTGCGAGCCCTCCCTGCACTGGTCTCCCACCCTGTGCCCACGTGGTGTGTCACCCTGGGCTTCTCCCAACTTGCCCATTGTTGTTGTTAAGTGCCGTCGAGTCGTTTCCGACTCATAGCGACCCCATGCACAGCAGAATGAAACACTGCCCGATCCCGCGCCAGCCCCACAATCCCTGTTATAGTTGAGCCCATCATCGCAGCCACCGTGTCAATCCATCTCGTTGAAGGCCTCCCCCTCTTTGGTCGACCCTCCACCCTACCAAGCATGACATCCTTCTCCAGGGAATGGTCCCTTCTGACAACATGACCAAAATAGGTGAGACGAAGTCTGGCCATTCTTGCCTCCAAGGAGCATTCTGGCTGCACTTCCTCCAGGACAGATCTGTTAGTTCTTTTAGCAGTCCATGGTACTTTCAGCATTCTTCACGAGCACCACAACTCAAAAGCATCAACTCTTCTTCGGTCTTCCTTATTCATTGTCCAGCTCTCACATGCATACTAGGCGATTGGAAATATCATGGCTTGTGTCAGGTGCACCTTAGTCCTCAAGGAGATATCCTTGCTCCCATAGGCAGTCATATTTCTATGCCCAAACCTTTGGTGAGTTCACCGTGCCCACATCGGGGCAAAGACCCAGGTGTCTGTGTGGCTGCAGGTGGCCACTGAGGGGCCTGCCAGGGAGGAGGCTGGTTTGGGCATTTGGGGCTGGATCGAGGGATGGGATGCCCTGTTTGATGTCTTGGGGGGTGTGGAGGAGCAAGCAGAGATGGAGTCCCACCTCACCGCCTGCCCCTTCACTCCCCAGGACGCCTTCCGCGCCTTCCACCCCAACCTCGATTTTGTGCGCAAGTTCATGAAGCCCCTGCTGATCGGGGAGTTGGCCCCAGAAGAGCCCAGCCAGGACCGTGGCAAGAACGTGAGTCGGGAGGGTGACGGGGGGTGGGGTGCCTGGGGCAGAGACAGGAGGGCCTTTGTGCCAGCCTCAAAGGAGGGCCACTTCTCAACACACTGGGAGCTGGGCTGGGAACTGTATTTTCCCCCTCCTTTTTCCTTTCTGGTCTGGGGCAGGATAGTCTAGGAGAAGGATAATGCAGAAGCCTACAAGAGGGCAGTAAATAATGATGTGCTTGGTGGGGAAGAGGGGCCCCCTGAGGAAGTGGCCAGGGAGGGTCTCTGAGAAGGAATAACCATCACTTAGCCATTGGTCTAGGATGTGTCAGGCAACAGTGAGTCAAAATTGCAACACCTGTGTCCTCAGAGGGCTCTTTCGTTAAATGAAATAGTGCTGAGAAGACCTCATCCATGTCCACAATGGGGCTGCACGGTCAAGTCCCCTTTGCTGTCCCTTCCCGTCTCTCTTCATGGAGTTGATTCCCAGTCTCATTATGGGGAATCACCACATCCAGCCATGCGATACCAGGCCCAGCTGAGCTGGCACATAATCATAACCACCACAGTCACCCAGGCAGAGACGTGATGCAGCCTGACTCCACCCATCTCCCTGGAGGCCACGCCTGCCTCGGGGCCAGCTGGCAGCTAGCTCCCTTTGCTGGCTGGCTTTGGAGCAGCGAGCGCCCTCCAAGCCCATGAGCCCTTTCAGAGCTTCTACCTCTGAGTCCCATCCAGGATGGAGATGTTTCTCAGGGAGACCAGACTCTGTTCCCAGCAAGTCCTCCTCCACTTGCTGACCCCCACTTTGGAGTGATTCATCCCAACCTCTTCACTTGAGGGTTTCTGTGGAGCCAGATGGCTTCTCCATCTTGTCCTATGGCCTCACCATTTCCATGGTCTTCCCAAGGAGATCGAGGCCATCACACACATGTTCCAGGGGCCGCTTTCTGCTCCGGACCGCTATGAATCTGCCCCTCCTTGAGCCTTTGCCTTCACCTCTTGCTCAAACTGAGCTCCAGGTCCCATCCCACCTTCTCCCCACACGGCACCACCTTCCACCCCCTTTGACCTTCCCAGCGCCCTTCCAGGCTTCCTTCTTCCTGACCTTGCTTCCCTGACTCCTATCCCGTTTCCTGCTCATGGGAACTTCAAGCTTCTTCACTGCCCATCACCCAGTCTCCCCGATCTGTCTTCCCTACCCATGCACCACCAGAACTGCCCTTTCCAGGCCCCTCTGTCGTGTCCCAGGGCATTCCTTTAGTCCCTTGGCCTCTGCTTTCCTTCCTGCCCTGCCCCGCCTGCCCAGCTTCCCAATGAGGCCATCGTTTCTCCAGAGGCGTTCGTGGCTGGCCTCTCCCTGGCCCACGTGCCCAGCAGCCACCAAGTCTCCTGCCCTTCTTTTGTGCTTTCTGGGGGCAGGGACTTCATCCTGGACTATGTGTGTCTCCCTCAACCCTCTGGAGACCTGGAGGAGTAGCCAGAGCTAGAGAGACAGCTGAACTAGCTCTGTACAAGGCACACGGCAGACACGAGGCAGATGGCAGCTGTTGGTGGTGCCGTGGTCACTGGGCGGTGGCTGGCTGGCTGACTCCCTTCCTTGAACAGTCTCAGATCACTGAGGACTTCCGGGCCCTGAGGAAGACAGCCGAGGACATGAAGCTGTTCCAGACCAACCACCTGTTCTTCCTGCTGCACCTGGCCCACATCGTCGTCATGGAGAGCATCGCATGGTTCGTCATCTTCTACTTCGGCAACGGCTGGATTCCGACACTCGTCACGGCCTTTGTCCTTGCTACCTCTCAGGTGAGACGTGACACCCTCACCTGTGGCTCGGAGCCCACGCACTCCTCCCTGCCATCCTGCAGGAAGGGCCCTGGTGCACATTGGCGGAGTCTGTGATAGGCTCTGTGGCCTTCTCTCCCCAGGCTCAAGCTGGATGGCTGCAGCATGACTATGGCCACCTCTCTGTCTACAAGAAGTCCAGGTGGAATCACATTGTCCACAAGTTCATCATTGGCCACTTGAAGGTGAGCATCAGTAGCCCAGGGCTTCCTGCCCAATGGAGGTTAGTGCAGCGCCATCTCACCTTGTTCTGAGACAAGGATCCCTCTCAGGCCAGCACCCCGACACTGCAGGGGAGCAAGGCCAGGGTGCCTAGAGAGCTGCATTCTACTAGGTGGACCGTGCTAAGGGCACCCACTCCTCCATTTCTCTGAATCTCGGTGACAAGGCAGACCTATGGGACCACTGTGTACAATGGCAGCTTGGCCTCACTAGTTGTAAAAACGGACACCTGCCTCTTCTGTGTTGGCTCAGTTGATGGTTATATTATTTGATGCCCCTTATCTAAGGACTCAGGAGCTCTGGTAGCATAGTGCCTAAGGCACTTGACTGCTAACCAGAAGGCTGGCGGTTCAAACCCACTAGCCACTCCTTGGAAGGAAGGTTGGGCAATCTACTTCCGTAGTGATACTGCCTTGGCAACCCAAGGAGGGGTCGCTATGAGTCGGGTCTGACTTGATGGCACATAATAACAGCAACAATGTAAGGACTGAAAGGGAGTGTTGGTGGTTCAGTGGTAGAACTCTCGTCTTCCCTGCAGGAGACCCAGGTTCGAGCCCCAGCCAGGGCACCTCCTGTGTAGTCAGTGGAGGCTTGTGTGGTGCTGTGATGCTGAACAGATTTCAGCAGAGCTTCCAGACTCAGATGTACCAGGAAGAAAGGCCTGGTGGTCCATTTCTGAACACCTCGTGGATCACAACGGTCCAGGCCACAGCTGATCACAGGCATCGCACAGCACTGAGCAGTGTTTCGCCTCGCTGTACACGGGGTCACCAACTTGACAGCATCTAACGACATCAGCAGTAATCTAAGGACTTAGCTGAGAAATCCCTTTTAGCTTTAGGCCAGTAAAAGAGGGATCTCTGTTTTGAAAAGAGCGATTTCTCTCGATGCATTGATGCGCTTGTCATTAGTCCATATGAGCTCTTTACTTGGGTGGCACAGTTAAGAACTCAGCTACCGAGCAAAAGGTTGGTGGTTCAGATCTGCCCATAGGCACCTCAGCAGAAGGGCCTGGTGATCAGCTTCCAGAGGTTGCATCCATTGAAAAAGCCCTGTGCACAGTTCTCAGAAACACATGGGCTCGCTGTGAATCAGAATGGACCCGGCAGCATTTGGTTGATTGGTTGGTTCCTCCTTTTTCCTTTGAGTGCACTTCCCCTCCCCTCCTATCCTTACCATTCAAGCTTTTGTCTTTATTTCAGTCATCCTGTTCCATGAGTCCTTTGCCACAAACCAAAAAAACCAAACTCACTGCCGTCGAGTTGGATCCAACTCAGAGCGACCCCTCCTTGGGTTTCCGAGGCAATATCGCTACAGAAGTAGATTGCCCAGTCTTCCTTCCGAGGAGTGGCTGGTGGGTTTGAACCGCCAGCCTTCTGGTTAGCAGTCAGGGGCCTTAGGCGCTATGCCACCAGAGCAGGAGAGCCTTTACTACAAGCTGTCTTAAATATCTTTTGGGTATGTGGGGCCTGAAGAGTAAACACTGTTAATACATAAGTCCTTACGGAACAGAGACATCCGACAGTATAATCATCACCTGAGCCAGTTGACCACAGCTGTCTAACATTGAAGGGGCAGACCCACAGAAGTCTGTCGAAAGGCAAGCTGAACTTGTCAATGACCTTGTGCTGATCTGATAGGTGTTTTGGAAATAAGTCTTTGCCTCTCTCCATTTCCTACCCCAGCCCTACCCCTAAAGGCATCTAGCTGCTTCCCGAGAAAAGCTGGGTACTGAATAGCTCAGCAACAACGGTGGAGTGGGACAGGGCAAGGCTTCCTTCTGTTGCACATAAAGCTGCTGGAGTCGGAGCCAACTCGTTGCCATAGAACAGCAGCAAAGACTTCCCTAGGCGTCCCTGGGTGGTGCAGAGAGTTAGGTGCTCTACTGCAGGCCGAAAGGTTGGCAGTTTGAACCACCCAGAGGCATCTTGGAAGACAGGCCTGGAAATCTGCTTCCGAGAGATTCCAGCGTTGAAAACCCCGTGGAGCAGTTCTGCTCTGCACTCTGAGGGCCTGGCGAGTTGGAATGGATGCATCGGCAGCTGACAATAACAGACTCCTGGTCCTTGCTAACCTGGCTTGGGAAGAGCCAAGTGTCCCCCTTGAAGTACGGGTTCTCTTGCTCCTCCAGTTTCCTGCTCTGTCTCTGGGTGGGGGTGAACCACCCCTGAGTCACCAGCTCCCCAGCAAGCAGTTCCCTGGCCTGGAGCCTGGAGCCTGAAGGAGTCTGAGAACCTGGTTCCTTTCCAGATTTCCAGAGGGTGCCGCATAGTGGAACGCTTTGTTTCATTTGAGGCTCCTTTCTGTTGAATGAAACCCTCTTCAGTATCAGAAAGTAACATTTTACTCCCGACCCATGTTATCCCCCACACTTAACAAAGATGGGCTGTGTCCGGCTCCCAGATCCTGGGCTGGGCCGGGGAGGGCCTTTCCTGCCCGGTGGCCCTCCATCCCCAAAGGGCCCTGGAGCATAGCTCTTCCATCATCAGGAAGACAGAGGTAAAGGACTGACCTCCACGTAGAAGGTCTGCTTGGGAACTCAGGAATGATGGGAAACAGAGTACTTGGGCTCAGGGGCTAGGTGAGGTCAGGGATGTGGGTCCCATTCAGGGCTCGCCAGCCCCTGCAGGCTGTGCCCTTGGTGTTGGTCACTGAGTCCAGCCAGTGGCATGGCATGGCTCCCCAGAGGAGTACAGCTTGCCCACTTCACTGTCACGCAGCCGTGAACTAGCCTTGTAGTCTGTCTGTGCCTCTGTCCCCTTCTCTGGGAGCAAAGGGACTGGGTGCAGGGAGGTCCCTGAGCACCCCACAGACTCAGATGTTCTCACAAGCCGCTTCGGGTGTGAGCAGGGTGCCTGCACAGTGCTTCTCGCCATCAGCCTGCTCCGTGGAAGGGTTCCACGTGTGCATTTTCCCAACTTCCCCGTCCCTTCAGGCCCTGCCTCTTCTTGTGGACATTTGTTCCGGAGGGTTATCTTTACGAAATCTGTTCTCAGCAGTCACAGCCCACGTAAAACCCTTGAGCCATTGGGCAGTCCACGTAAATGCCGAACACGAGGCCCGTGCCCTCTAGACTCGGCATCTGGACATGGAGATGCGCCTGCTGTTCACCAGCCTTGTGTCTGGGCGCAGAGTTGCAGGGGATACCAGAAACCTCAGTCATCAAGCCAAATCATGGTTTTGTTTTTTAATTGTGGTGAAAATTACACAATAAAACATCCACCAACACAATTACTACATGTGTGACTCAGCAGCATTGGTTACATCCTACAAATTGTGCTTTCATTCTTACTATTATTTGCCAAATGATTTCACCGTCACTAACAAGAACTCAGGGAGCTCTGGTGGTGCAGCTGCTAACCAAGCGGTCGGCAGTTCAAACCCAGCAGCTGCTCTGCAGGAGAAAGATGAGGCAGTTTGCTTCTGTAAAGATTTACAGCCTTGGAAAACCCTATGGGGCAGTTCTGCTCTGTCGTACAGGGTCGCTATGAGTTGGAATTGACGCCACACAGGGGGTTTGGTGGTTTAGATTTATGCTTTTTTTTTTAAATGGTTGCTGAGCTCTGGTGGCGTAGCACCTAAGGCATTTGACTGCTAACTAGAAGGCTGACGGATCAAACCCACCAGCCATAGACCCAAATTTGTAAATATGAAAATTAGTAATAAAGTTAGAATATGATTGTAGAACATTATGGACTGACCCTGATTTACAGACCACTAATGTATACACCTCTGGTAGCATAGTGGCTAAGGCACTTGACTGCTAACCAGAAGGCCGGCGGTTCAAACCCACCAGTCACTCCTTGGAAGGAAGGTTGGGCAATCCTACTTCCGTAGTGATACTGCCTCGGAAACCCAAGGAGGGGTTGCTATGAGTCAGGGCTGACTCGATGGCACATAACAACAACAATAGCAATGTATACACCTGGAGCTCTGGTAGCGTAGTGCCTAAGGCACTTGACTTAACTAATGTTGACTGCTAATCAGAAGGCTGGTGGTACAAACCCACCAGCCACTCCTCAGAAGGAAAGTTGGGCAATCTACTTCCGTAGAGATACCACCTCCGAAACCCAAGGAGGGGTCACTGTGAGTCAAATCAACTCAATGGCAGTGAGTTTAGTGTTTGTGGTTTTGTTATTTTTTTTTCCCAGAATGTTAAAGTAGTTGAGAAATATTTAAAATTTAAAAGTCACCCTGTTACTTTATTTTATTTACACTAAAAGAGAATTTATTATAATTCTACTTAAGTTCATTAAAAATTATTTAAGATCATCGCTTGGTGAAGAGAAGTTGTCAAACATGGCAGTTCTCTCACTTTGAAAAAAGGTGAGCAAAAAAATTCTTGGTGAGTTTGCTTCCATAAAAGCCAGGGGTAGACCCTTTGTCCTTTTGCTTTAGGCTCCGACATACTTGCTCGGCCCTGCCCAAATCTCTGGCTTGCCACAGGGCGTTTGTCTGGTTTCTGGAACAGGCCATACTCTCCTGCCCTTTCCTCTCCCAGTTGGGAAAGCACCCCACATTCTCTGGCCACCTCCTGCTTCTCCAATTCCGTCACCTCCCTCTTTCTCTCTCCGTCCAGCCCCATCTCAGCGTGGTGTGATGCCGGACTCACCCTCACTAGCGGGAAGCTCCCTGAGGGCAAGGGCTCTGTGTCTTGATTCACCACTTCGTCCCAGGGCCCAGCACAATGGCTGGCCCTGAGCAGCAGCAGCAGCACAGCATTCTGGGAATGCGGAGGGCTGGTCATTGTTCCTGGATGGCAAGGCACCCAGGAAGGAGCAGTTCTTGAAGGAAAAGCAGGGGTTTGCCTGATGAAGAATAGGAGGGAATCGGGGCAGAAGATTCTGTGCCATTTGCCAGTGTGTGGCAAGCTCCGTGTGTTACAAAGTAGAACTGGGCTTCACAGCGTCTTCCAGGGTCCCTGTGTGAACAGTTTGCACGCATCTGGTAATGCTAAGGTTATAGGTTCAAACCCACCCGGTGGCACTGAGGAAGAATAGGCCTGGTGATCTACAGCCAAAAAAAAAAAAACCTGGAGTTCTACTATAACATGTGGGTGGCTGTGAGTCAGAATCAACGTGATGGCGCAAGACAAACATAACCTTTACGGAAGCAGGTGGCTAGACCTTTCTTCCAGGCAGCTGCTGGGTGAGTTTGAACGGCCAGCCTCTGGATTGGTAGGCAAGTGCACATGTGCCACCAGGGACCTGGCAAACAACAGCCTAGACAAAAAATGTTTCCCGAGAACAGGGAATTTTAACTCTCACCTCATGACCCTCACCCCGTTGCATATGGTCTTCATGCCCTGTTTTGTTTCCTCTGCTTATTCATCCAGCATCTGTGGTTGGTACTTTTTAAATGTCACGTTTATTTGTAACTTGCCTCATCCCTCAGTCTCTTTGTGCCACAGACTTCCGGTCTGGTTCTTCCCAGGAAGTTTTTCCTTTAGACCAGAAACTTGACCATGTCTTCTGACTGCCCAGTCCTCTAAGCTTTCACTCTCTGACCTATTTTTGCTCTGATGGGTTTTGAGACCCGCCTGCTCCGAGGGCCTGAGGTCATCGCAAAGGCCACAGCTGTTCCTCCCTGTGGCTGTGCTCGGCCAGAGGCAGCTCTTCAGACACCCTGCCTGTGCCAAAAGCATCTCCCAAGTTGATGCTTGTTTTAGCAAATGGGCGGTTTTGTCAACAGCTGGGCCCTTAGCCAAAGCATTGTTCCAGCCACAGGTCACTGGCTAGTCTTGAGGCTAAAAGATCAGAAAAGTCTGTTTTCTTTCATGCATCACTGGGCAACTTGGTTGAGGGACACGCCTTTGGAAAATGTGTCAAGAGCTGAGCTGGGACGGGAAGACTCACGGCCTTGAAATAAATAACCCACATCATGCTTCTTGTCTCAACACCAGTTGCCTCTGAGCTGATCTGACTCATAGTGACCCCTCGTGTGTCAGAGTGGAACAGAGTTGCACAGTTTTCAATGACTGATTTTTCAGAAGAAAATCTCCAGAGAGAAAACTTTCCTGGAATATTCACATATATACTCCAAGGAAGCTAAGGCTAATGTCTGTCATGCCCTCCAGCAAGGCAGGACGCGAGATATATCCTACCCTAAACAGCCATTTTTTGTTGTTGTTGTTATGTGCTGTGACTCATAGCGACCCCTCCTTGGATTGCTAAGGCAGAGGCCTATCACTATGGAAGTAGATTGCCCAACCTTCCTTCCAAGGAGTGGCTGGTGGGTTTGAACGCCAGCCTTCTGGTTAGCAGTCAAATGCCGTAGGTACTACGCTACCAGAGCTCCCTAAACAGCCATGTTGTTGTTGTTGTTATGTGCCGTCGAGTCGGCCCCGACTCATAGTGACCCCTCCTTGGTTTCCGAGGCAGTATCACTACGGAAGTAGGATTGCCCAACCTTCCTTCCGAGCCCTAAACAGCCATAGAGACTAGGATTTACAATCTATCACAAAATGGAGGCTGAAGGCTAGAGGACCATAGTTAGTTAGCAACTGACTGCACTGTATGGCTAATGTGACTAGTGCTGCAATGAACATTCATGTACAAGTGTTCGTGTGGATATATTTTCACATCTCAGATATATGCCTAGGAGTAGAATTGCTGGTCATATGGGAGGGACCACTTCTTCCTGTCATAGGAGACACACAGTGGGTGAGTGGGCCTGGAAGAAACTGCCCGGATCATGTTGAGAGGCAAGGACCACCCCAACCCCTGCTGACCTGCTCAACCATGGGGTCCAGCACAGCATTCCTTACTCATCATCACTGTTTTACCATTGAGGAATCTGAGGCCTAGACACACGGAGTGACTTGAATCCATTCTGTAGTCCAGGCCCTAGGGGCTGGCCCGCTGCTCCACACTCTGCTGTCAGGGCTGCATTCTGACTTCAGGGACCCGAGGCACCGTGCTTCATGACACAGTCAGCCCTGAGTGTTGGAGGTGCTAGAACCAGTCCCGAGGCCGCCACTTGTCGCAGGTGGGCTCAGGTCCCTGGCCGAATACACTGCTCACCTCCTGTCCGTCCCCCGACAGGGTGCCTCAGCCAACTGGTGGAACCATCGCCACTTCCAGCATCACGCCAAGCCCAACATCTTCCACAAGGACCCAGATGTGAACATGCTGCATGTGTTTGTTCTGGGCGAGTGGCAGCCCATTGAGGTAGGAGGAGTGATGAGCCTGTGGGAAGCGTTTGGCCTGTGGGGTGGGGAGGAAAGGACTCTCCTGGGGCGGATACTCCACTGGATGCGTCCACATCCGATGCTCCCCAGAAACCCTTCCTAGCCACCCTGAATAATTCAAGCTGGTACGCAGATGGAATGACCTCACACATAAATAATGGAGAAGCACGCTTACTGAAGTGCTCGATGCTCCCTCCCTCCCCTGGGCTGGGGAGGGGCGGCTCCTGGCTTGTGTCTCCCCAGTTCTCGGTTATTGGCTACCAGTGAGTAGCTCTGACTCATGGACTCTGTGCCTAATGGGATGGAATGCTTCTTGGTTGCAAAAAGGGCATAGGGGCGTGGCTTCATCTCATTCCCTGACAGGGAGAGTCACCATGAGCTTCAGTAGCCCAAAGCTGATTCCTGTGAGGAGGTCAGGCATGCCTCCGCCGCCCTCTGACCTTTCTACTGATTTCTGACATCAACGATCTCTGTCTCTCCCACTGTCTCTCCCACGGTGCTCTCTGCTTCTCTGCTGGGCTCAGTGATTCGTTGCATTGGCCACAAAGAGGTCACAGGCAATGTTCACGGTTATCGGGTTTATTTGGGGAGTAACAGTTTGCAGTTCAGGATCAGAAACAACTCAGGGTACAGTTCTTCAATCAGGACAGCTGCTTCTCAGCTGTGCCCACGGGAACGGCCTCTCTTTGGCCCTCAGCCCCTCAGCCTGGCCTGAGCTCTGCTTGAACAACCGTAATCAGGCTCTTCTCGCTCTGCCCATAGGTGCCCAGAGAGGTAGCCCCACTCCACTAGCATGGTGTGGGTTATTTATTTCAAGGCCATGAATCTTCACGTCCCAGCTCAGGCTCTTGACACACTTTCCAGAGGTGTGTCCCTCAACCAAGTTGCCCAGTCATTTTCCATACAGCAATTCATACACATTTTGTTTCATGACATTGACTGCAGTCCCTACAATGTAACAACTCTCTCACTTCCTCCCTGTGTCCTTCTTTCCTGTGCATTCCTGCCCCCTAAGGAGCTCTGGTAGCATAGTGCCTAAGGCACTTGACTGCTAACCAGAAGGCTGGCGGTTCAAACCCACCAGCCACTCCTCGGAAGGAAGGTTGGGCAATCCTACTTCCGTAGTGATACTGCCTCGGAAACCCAAGGAGGGGTCGCTATGAGTCGGGGCCGACTCGACGGCACTTAACAACAACAACAACAACAACAAGCTGTCTCCCTGTGCAAATGCTGCCCTTCTGTTCTCCCATGATTGATCATTCTAAGAAGTGTATCTACCTGATGTAAATGTTCACCCTTTGTGCCTGTCTGTTGTTTGGCTGGAAGCCACAGGAGTGCAATTCCAGACCTGAAGGGTAACTAGGGGCCATAGTCTCAGAGCTCTCACCAGGCTCTTTCAAACCAGTAAGCCTGGTCATTTTTATGATTTTGAGTTTTGTTCCACATTTTTCTCCCACTCTATCCAGGATATCCTGCACTGATCCCCTTCCAAGTGGTTGATTATGGTAGCCAGGCACCATCTAGTTCTTCTGGTCTCAGGGTCATATAGGCTGAGGATCACATGGTCCACTAGTCCCCTTGGACTAATTGTTTTCATGTGTCTTTGCTTTTCTTCATTCTTCTTTGCTCTCAATGAGGAGAGACCCATTGTTGCATCTAGATGGCCAATAGCAAGCTCTTAAGACCCCAGTTGCTACTCACCGAAGTAGGATATAGGACAATGTTCTTATGTAGTATGTTATACCAGTTGATCTTGATGTCCCTTGTGACCATGGTCCTGAGCCCACGGGTCCAACTACTCAGTCTTTCAGAGTGGTTGGCTATGGCTAAGAAGTTATTATAACTTTGCCCCTTGTTGGCTCTGTTATACATCTGGACATTCCTACAGCACATACAAATACATACGAAGAAATACCACCTGCCCACCTTATGTATGGCTGAGGGCACTCAGCTTTCTCACTCCGTGGGCCAGAAAGCCCACTGCTCCGTCTCATGCTGCTGTCCTGGTTCTGTCTGCTGCCTCTGCTGCTGCTGTCTGTCTGCTGTTGTCTTACCTCAGGGATCTCGGGTCCAAGGAACGTGTTCAACACTCCTGGCTCTTCTTCATGGCAGTGAGATCACTTCCAGGATGGCTTGTCTTAAGTGGAATGGTGAAACTGACTAACCCCCATGTCAGGGTCCCATACGCATTATTTGCATGGTCCCACCCCCAGCAGAGTGCCAGGTACCTTATGTACATTATCAGCAAGCTATCCAATCCCCTTGGTGGGCCACAGGCATGGGACGTTTGCATAGTCCCACCTGGTCATCTGATGAGAGTCCTGAAGACCATGGCTAGAGGAACCAAACTAAGTAATTCACTCCACCACACCCATTAACATAAACTAACTGCTTCCTAAACCTTCCTGTCTAATTTTTTGAATTGCTGTTGTCAGTTTGATCCCATATAGATAGTTCTTTAAGGGAGCACAATGTTCTTTCTTTACTAATTAAGCTAGACAATTAATTGGTCTCTATTTGCATTTGCCTGGGGCAGTGGAGGAAGAAGGAGAGGTGGGAATAGGAGGAGGAAATGGAGTATGTGGCTATTTGCCTCCATGGACAGGTATCTTCTTTGCCCTGAGACCATAAGAATTGAATGGTTCCTGGCTACCATTACTCAATGTTTTGATCAAAGATTCTCTAGAAAAATTCTTTTCATGGAATCCAGACTTTTTGGAGCCATTAAGGCTTTAAGAACCATGAAGCTATTGCCCTGAGAAAAATCTTTAAACCTTAAGTTTCCTTTTAATAAAATCATCCTAGTGCATTTAAAGAATGTTCTCAGTTAGCATATTATTTTGAATTTTTTATTGTAAACTTGGATGAAAGTTTGCAGAGCAGATAGATTTTCCGTTCAGCCCATTTTGTTTTGTGACATGGATTGCAATCCCCGCAATGCAACAGCACCCTTCCCACTCCCTCCCCACGTTTACTGTTTCCTGTCATCCTTCTTCCTGTCCTTCCCTACCTTCTGAGTTTTATTGCTGTTACAGGTACATCGAGTCGCCTCTGACTCGTAGTGACTCTCGGTACAATAGCATGAAACACTGCCCGGTCCTGTGCCATCCTCAAAGTCATTGCCACATTTGAGTCCATTGCTGCAGCCTCTGTGTCAGTCCATCTTGTTGAGGGTCTTCCCCTTTCTCCCTGACCATCTCCTTTACCAAACGTGAGATCCTTCTCCAGAGACTGGTCCTTTCCGACAAGAAGACCAAAGCGTGAGAGGCAGAGTCTTGCTGTCCTCACTTCCAAGAAACGTTCCGGCTGTACTTCATCTAAGACAGATTGGTTTGCTCTTCTGGCAGTCCGTGGTATATTGATGTATTTAAGATTCTTTACCAATGCAAAAACGGCAAGGAGGCCACATGTTCTGACCTCCTGTAACCGTGCCAGAGGAAGACAGGATTACCAGCAGTAACCCAAGGCCTATTCCTGCAAGGCCAGACATGCTGCCTCCCTCCAGCCCTTTCACCAACCATTCCCCCCAAAGCACCCACCACCTCTCTCCTGGGTTTGATAATTCACTGCAGTGGCCACACAGAACTCACAGATTATGGGGTTTATTAGGGAAGCACCAGGCTACAACTCAAAGTCAGGAAGAATGCTCAGTCTCTCTCCCAGCCCACCGTCCCTCAGCCAACAGTCTCTCACAGTCTCTTTCCCAGCAGCACGTGTCTCTTTCCGGGGTGCATGTCTCTTTCAGCAGCACATCTTCCTCCAGCATTCAGAGAGAGTTCTGCCTCCAAGAGGTCTCCTTTTGAGCCCGGAAGGGTGGTCAAACTAGCCAATCACAGCATCAGAACTCTAAGCACGTGAGAGAGAGTGGGCACCTCCCAGAACATTGTATTGTGCCACTCCCAACAGAAATAACCCAGGTGGATAGCTTCAGCAATCAGGGGCTGCTCAGTTGCTCATACAAAATCCCACCTTGGAGTTTACAAAGGCTTATGGGTAGAAAAGCCACACTAAGTAATTTACTACACCGCAACCAAACACTGTAATTCAAATGCATTGATTCTTCTTCAATCTTCTTTATTCATTGTCCAGCTTCTGAATGCATCTGAGGCCATTAAAAATACCATGGCTTGGGTCAGGCACACTAAGGACACCTGAGCTTTATCCCTGCACAAAAGCTGCCCTATTGATCTCATGTGATTGGGTGTTCTAGGAGAGCACACTCCTTGGTGGTGGTGTTCACCTTATTGGCCTGTCTGTTGTTTGACTGAAAGTTGACCTATGAGGGTGAGTTCAGTTCCAGGCCTGAAGGGTGGCTAAAAGCCATAGTCTCAGACACTCCACAAGTGTGTCAGACCAGTAAGCCTTGTCTTTTTTATGATTTTGAGTTTTGTTCCACATTTTTCTCCCACTCTAACTAGGATCTTCTATTGTGATCCCTTTCAGAGCACTCAGCCATAGTAGCTGGGCACCATCTAGTTCTTCTGGTCTCAGGGTCATTGAGGTTGGAGTTTTTGTGGTCCATTGGTACTTGGGACTAATTGGTGCCACGCATCTTTGATTACCTTCACTCTTCTTTGCTTCAGAAAGGGGAGGCCCAAAGTTCCCCCTTGGAACACATTTTTTAAAGTAGTCCCTCTGTCTCAGAAGGACTGTTAAGGTTTCATTTATTTAAAAAAAAACAAAAACTTACGCTTTGCGTTTTGGATACGTCAGTTACGTACACAGAAGTTTAGAAGATCCTTGTTGCTTTTATGCAAATCTTACGAACCACAGTGTGGTGAAGTAGGGGCCAATAAGCATTTGCCAAGTAAGGAACCAATCCTGGGTAAAGATCCGTATCTGGAGCGCAATAGTATTCCCAGTGGTGTCGGCATCCAAGTCTTGGAACAGGGAGAGCAAAGCCCTTGTTCCCCCAATTCTGCTTTGAACCCCCTCTCTCCCATCTCATTTCCATCCAAGAGACTATCTGAGCAGAAACATGGCTTTCTGGGAGTTAGCCAGTGTAGGTGAAGTGCGCCAGTATTCAAATTACCTTGGAAGCATTGCGTTCCTTTGGCTGGCCCGGAGTTTTCTTCTCCCAGATACATGCCTTTTTTTCTTCTATGGAAGAGCGTGCTTGCTTTGATGAGAGATGTGTGGACAGAACTGATTAACTTGTTATTCTGATAAACAAAGACAAAGGCTTCCCTCTTGCTGGCAGCTTCATGTTGTCCAATTGTTGGGCGTCCTGACAGACATTCTTTCTCTATGTCTTTAACCACAAAACCCAGTCTCACCAGCTACGTTGGCAAGAAGGTGGCTTTCCTCTCCCTGCACGGTGGCCAGTGAAACCTCTGGCAAGAGCCCCTTGCTGGAGGATGTCCAGCTGGGGGCGGTGAGGTGGGAGGTGGGGCTCTAGTAATCCAGTTGATTGTAGCAGTGGAAAGACTGGAAATCCCCTCTTTCACACACTTATGGGGAACCGGTGTTTTGTTTTTTTTTTCCCTTCAGTTTTTTGTAGTTTCACTTTTGAAAGTATCACTTTTTCTCAGTGGGTTTTTCTTGGTTGAGATTTTGGAAATAGATTGCCAGGCCTTTTCTTAGTCATCTCAGTCTCGACGCACCACTTAAACCCGTTCAGCATCACAAGCCCCCACTGACAAAGGGTCGGGGGCTGTGCGTGAGGTCCCTTGGCCACAGCTGAATTCGGGTCTCCCACATGAAAGGAGAGAATTCTAACCACTGAACCCCAGTGGTACCGATGTCCAACCAGTGTCCACTCACATCCCTTCATGCTTTGAGTTGTTTTTCAGTTGAGTTTTCTCAGTTCAGTTTTCTTTTCAGTTATGCGTAGACAGTCGTTTCCTTAAAGATACTAACACTTGAGCCCCTTGCTTCTGTTTCTAATCGTCCCACTCTCTCATTTGCAGTTTGATTTTTACCACTTTGGCTTCAACTTGCCAAGCAGAGTTGAATAGCAGCGATATTGGTGGTGACCTCACTTTGCTCCTCTGTTACCACCACTCTATTATGGAAGTGAATGGAAAGGCCATGGTCCCACAGGCAACTGTACGTGGGCTCTGAGAAGCCAGGAGTGTCCCTCTTCCTGCCTGTGTTCCTACCCACCCTCCCACCTGGGGTATGCTCTCCCACGCCAGTCTGTAGCTATCTCTCCGGGCCGCCTGCTTCAGGCAGACCTACTGAACAGGAGAGCGTGACCATTCTCGCTCCTGTGGGACAGACTTTGCACCGGGACCCCTCCCTTCTTCTCCTGCCTGGGCTTGCCAGGTCACTGTCGCTCTGTGCGAGTGAGTTTGTAGGCTCCCAGAGGAAAGGACTTGGCTATGTGACAGCCCCCCTCCTCCAGCCCTGGACACACAAGGAAGGGCCTTGTCATCCCTCAGACGTTTTGTTCGAAGATGGAAAGTCCCCTCCTCCTGCCCTTGGCACCCCTTCAGCCCGTCATCCAAGCCTGGCCATGTGGTCTTTGGAGAGTCTGACCACAGCAGCGTCAGGCTGAAGCCTGCCTCTGGGAAGCTCGGCCACCGGGGTAGGGAGTGTACCTCCTCCCTCTGCCCCTGGCCGGAGGCCCCTGCTATCAACCTCGACTTGGGGACACGCTGTCCCAGCTCAAGGCGAGCCCTGTGTGTGCCGCTCTTTCCTACCTGGGGTCTGGCCGCAGCGAGCCACCAGCCTCTCATCTGCAGCCCTACTGCATGCACGTGCCTGGCTCCCTACCTCTCTGCTCCCACAGCCTTAAAAACCTGTTGTCATCAAGTCACCTCCGATTCTTGGAGACCCCATGCACACCAGAGTAGGCCTATGCTCCGTGGGGTGTTCGGTGCCTGAGTTTTTAGACATAGATTGCCAGGCTTTGCTTGTGAGGCACCTGTGGACAGACTCCAACCTCCCACCTTTCTTAGCAGCCAAACATATTAACTGCACCCCCAGGGACTCCGACCTGTGTGCATCCAAGGACACCTGTGCTCTGCGGGGTTTCCCTTCGCTACTTTTTTTGGTAGTGGGTCACCAGGCCTTTCTTCCAAGGCGCTTCTGAGTGCACTTGAGTCACCAGCCTTTTGAGCTGAGCGCTTATCCGTGGGCACCACCCAGGGACCCCGTGGCCCTGGCTCCTGCGATTCCTCCTGCGTGTCTCCTCCATTCACTGTTTCCAGGCCCCACGGCCCCAGCAGGGAGGGAGGCTGGCCCTTACTGAGTGAGAGCAGAGGCCCAGCACTGTCCAAGCGTGACATCACTTGGTACTTGCCCAGCTGCGAGGTGGGAGCCTTCACCCCATTTCACGGAGGGAACAGCTGAGGCTGAGAGCCACGAAAGAACTCAATCAAGGGGATTGCTCGCAAAAAGGCAGTGCCACCATCAAACCCAGGCTGTCTGGCTCCAGAGCTGGGCATTTTGTGTCCTGTGGGCCTCCGTCCAGGACTACCACCTCGGAGGCATTTGGGAAATGTGTTGGTTGGTGACAACTCAGCTGACTCCCCTAACTTGGAACATTCTAAAATGCCTCTCTCTGTCCCTCCTCTCTTCCTTATACGACTTGCTTTTTTGTTGGGTGCCATCAAGTCGACTCCAACTCAGAGTGACACCCTGTGACAGACCAGAACTGCTGTCTAGAATGTTCTAGGCTGTGATCTTCGTGGGGGCAGATTGCCAGGTCTCTCTCCTGCAGAGCGGCTGCATGGGTTTGAACCACCAATGCTTTGGTTATCAGCTAAGGGCTTAACTGTTGCACCACCAGGGTTCCTTCCCACACAGCAAGGTGTTGGCAAAGAGCCCGAGTGTGGAAAACAAGGCAGAAAGTCAGGCATGTGGCAGGGCGTGGCCTCAGCTGCCATGTTTGCTCTCCTGGGTTTTAGACAAGAGTCCTTTGGTCAGTCAGCCCTGTGCCTGACAGATGACCTTGCAGTTGTCCCCAGCTGAAGTCCTCAAGGCAGGAGGCACCTCATTTACCAGAACAGATGAGTGGTGTGGCGTGTCTTCATACACACACATGCGTGCATAACCCTGACAAATGTCTCATGGCAGTCCCAAAGCGCTTTTGTGTCCCCTTCACAGTGGTCCCTTGACAGCCCCGTGCAGTACACGTCATACCTCCCATTTCACAGCCGAGCACCTGAACTATCTGCCCAAATCACAAATCTGTTTGCAGATCCTGAGCCCCTGCCCCCCTAAAGCTGGGAATTGTCAGAGGCGGGCCCCAATGCAGAGGCCTGTCGCTGCCAGGGGCCAGGGACTCTCGTCACCTGTAGGTCAGTCTGGGCCATCAGAGGGGAGTTCAGGGGAGCCAACAGGGGCCCCCCAGCCAGAGGCAGCTCAGAGGAGCTTCAACCTTTTCATCTCCAACACCTCAAACCAAAAAAAAAAAAAACGCACTGCCATCAAATCAATTACAACTAATAGCGACCCCTATTGGGTTTCCAAGGTGGTCAGTCTTTACAGGAAGTAGAATGCTCCATCTTCCTTTCATGCAGCAGCTTGTGGGTTTGAATCGCCAACCTTCTGGCCCCCCAGAGGCCACCATAAATCCACAACAACCATGTCTTGCTGTGCAAGTGCTTCAGTCTCCCCAACCCCAAGTCCCTATGTGGGGACCCTCCAGTCTCTGCTGGGCTGCCATCTGTACTCACTCCCCACGTGGAGCTGGACCAGACGGAGGCAATCCACTGGTTGGGACAGATATGATGGGAAGGCCCTGCTGGCCAGGGCCACAGAAGCCTGTGGCCTCTGGGCTGTGCCCTGTCTCTGGAGATGAGAACAGAAGCAAGAGGCCTGTTCCCATGGGCCACCAGCTCCGTGGATTCCCAGCCGCCTCAGTCACCCCAGATGGCCATTTTCGGGGCGCACCCTCATTGCCTAGGATCTCTGATGGCACAGCAGTTAAGTGCTTGCCTGCTTACTGAAAGATTGGCAGTTCAAACCCTCCCACTCCTCCACAGGAAGAACACCTGGCGTCTGCTCAGTGAAGATTCCAGCCTGGAAAACCCCGTGGGGCAGTTCTCTGTCACATGGGTCACCATGGTCAAAACTGACTCAACAGTGCCCCACAACAACAGTCCCCATTGCCTGGCCCTCCTGACCCACTGTGCTAGGAAGCCATCAGAGGCACCCTCTGGTACCTCCCTGGCTCACATCTCCCCAAAACTAGCTTCAGCCCTGGCCCTAGTGACAGTCTAGGCGCAAATGGCATGTTTTCTGGTAATGAACAAGAATCCCTGCCATAACATACTATACAAAATATTGTTCCACCTACTACTTTGGCGAGTAGCGACTGGGACCTTAAAAGCTAGGAAGCTGCCATCTAGATGCAACAACGGGTCTCTCCTCGTCAAGAAG
>NW_006921717.1:7338665-7339451 GCF_000298275.1 Orycteropus afer afer | reverse complement strand
GGGCTCCAAGGGGCTCAGCGACCTGCTAAGGGGTCAGCTCAGAGTCAAGTTTCAGAGTGGCCTCAGGAGCTTCATGCAATGAGGGTCCCCAAGGCCCTGCCAGGCCCTCTTGAGTCGTTGTCTCTGAGTGGTAGGCTGCACAGGGTGCAGGCTCAATGGGGAGGGGACTAGTGCCCCTGGAGGAACTTCAGATGCCAGGAGGCATGGCTCGGGGAACCCAGGCTGTGGCCTCCTGGCTCCTGCCAACATCCTCAGTGTAAGGTGTCCACCTGGGGAGATGAGATTAGCGCCTGGAAATTAGCAGGAGGCTCTGGGGAGACGTGTTCACAGCCTGATGACTCAGTGCTTTCCTAGGCCCTCACCTCGGCTTCTCCTGACCCGAGGCAGGCGCAGCAGGGCAACCCGGGAGCTTCACTCATTCCCCAGGCGGTGGAGACCATCCGGGAGCTCCCTCATGGGCCTGCGCCCCGGCGTGAGCCAGTCCATTGTACATTCACTCAACAAACACACGCTTGCTTAGTGCCTGTTGCACGGGTTCTAAGTCAGTTACAACTAATAGCGACTCCTATTGGGTTTCCAAGGTGGTAAATCTTTACAGGAAGTAGAATGCTCCATCTTCCTTCCATGCAGCAGCTGGTAGGTTTGAACCGCCCACCTTCTGGTGGTTTGGACCCCAGCCCAGCCCACTGTTCACATGGTCTTGGGAAGTGACTAACTCTGAGCCTAAGCCCCTAAATCACCTGTCTCAAGGGGTTATGGGAAGGTGAATGAGTCCACAGACGGACA
>NW_006921717.1:7323720-7336285 GCF_000298275.1 Orycteropus afer afer | reverse complement strand
ATGCATATACTGCAGGCTGTGTAGTCTTTGATCTTCATCAGTAGGTTTAGGAGGCGGAAGTCTGACGTCAGGCTGTCAGCGACGGCCCTCTCTGTTCGTTCCAGGGGCCACCCTTCTCTCTTGCAGCTTCTCCTCCTTGGTTCCTTGGGGACTCCATGTAGCATCGGTGCCCCCCCCCGTCACTGCTGCCTTGCTTCTTTGCCCAAGGTGCTCCTTTCATTTCTCAAAAGTTGTTAGCTAGGATTTACAAATATTTTGGGGGACACAGTTGAATCATACTGCCCGGGGTGATGCCAGGTGGTGCCTCAGGGACTCGAACCTTCTGATGCCATGTGCTGTGCCCCCTCCACCCCTGCAGCCTCTCTCTCTCTTTCAAATTACAGCACCCCGTGTTCAAGGTGCCCTGATAGCGTAACAGTTAAGCACTTGCCTGCTAACTGAAAGGTTGGCGGCTCAAACCCACCAGGCGCTCCAATGGGGAGAGACCCGGCAATCCGTTCCTGTAAAGATTGCAGCCTAGAAAACTGTACGAGGCCATTCTACTCCGTCCCATGGGATTGCTGTGAGTCAGAATTAACCTGATGGCACCTGGCAACAACATATTTGTCTAGCAGTTGGACTTAGGAGTATTTTATCACCGAAATGATGGCCCAGGTGCTGTACCTGGTGACTTCAGGAGCAGTGGGGGGTAGGGGCGGGGAAGAGGCGTGACTCAAAGTCGCCGGGCCTGACTGGACACACCTGTTTGCACACACTTCTAGGATGTACTGTTTTAAAAAGTCAATGTGTTGCCAGTACTTACACTCCAGGAACAGTAAGCATTGCCACCTGCACCAGGGCATTGAACCCTGTTTCGCTCGTAAGGCTCGTAATGGCTGGAGGGAGGGAGCAGCTGACCCCAAGTTTCTCGACCAGCTGAGTGGGGCTAGAGTTGGAACCCAGACCTCCTGCCTCTGTGGTCAGTGCTGTTTCCACAAGGGCTCCTGTGAGCCCCGCCATGCTGGGTCAGGGGATACTGCCAGCATATTTTAATGGCAGATGATGCTTGATCTAAATATTTCATCATTGATTTTTCACTGCACTTACTTCTCAAGAAACAAAAGCACTAAACAGAGGTAACAGGAAAGGCAGTCAGATTGTGTGCCTAAAAGACTGTGATGGCAGAACTAGGGAAATTTGAGAGGACCCCTTGTGCCTGTCAGGACCCCGTCCAGCCCTGCCGTCACCACAGCCCGGGGAGTAGGGTTCAGGCTCTGAGGAAGAGACAGGCCTCCAGCCCAGGGCTCCGGCGTATAAAGGAGCAGCTGACCGAGCCTCTCAATGGAAGTCCCTGGGTGGGAGACATGGTTAAGTGCCGGACTACTGACTGAAACCTGGCGGTTCAAACCCACCAGATGCTCCTCAGAAGGAAGGCCTGGGAATCTGCTTCTCAGAAGTCACAGCCTTGAAAACCCTACAGAACACACTTCTGCTGTTAGGTTACCATGAGGTGGCATCAGCTCAAGGGCAGTAGGTGTGGGGGGGATTGGAGTCTCTCAAGAAACTTGGCACCTGGGCCCCTGGCGTGGGATGGCCAGTGGAGGTGGATGAGACCCAGCCCCTCCCTCGGGAGCTTCTGATGGCGTAAGGCAGGCAGACAGACAGAATCACACACAGCACTGTGATTGCGTTTTGATCTATGGTCACAGTGGTTTAGGTACACGGTGCAGGTGTGGCCTGGGCAGTGGTTCTCTGGGGGGAGGGTTGGGATGCTGCTGCCCAGGGACAATGTCTGGAGACTTCATGTGATGGGAAGGACTGATGGGGGCACGGTGCTACTGCATCTGGTTGGTAGAGACATCCACTGGCACAAGGCAGCCTCTCAGTAGAGTTAGCCCTTGCTGTGGGGTCATTCCGACTGCTGGCTGCTCTCTCAGAGTAGAACTGCTCCAGAGAGTTGGCCTGGCTGTAAAGCACTGGGCTACTAGCCAAAGGGTGGTTCGAGGGCACCCAGAGGTGCCTCGGAAGACAGACTGGTGATCTTCTGAGAGTTTCCAGCCTTGAAAACCGTCTGCACGCCTGGGGCACCAGGAGTTACAATCCACTTGGTAACTAGCAACAGTCTTTACCAAAGCTGGTCACCAGGCCCTTCGTCCGGGGAGCCTCTGGGTGGGTTCAAAGCATCACGCTTTAGGTTAGCAGTGAGCACAGACCCTTCAGCTGCAGAGTGACCTGGCCCCAGGTGTCAACAGTGCGGAGGTTGGGAAAGCCCGGCCTGGAGGAGCGGGGCTGCTTCGAGGGACTTCTGCCCTTGGCAAGGTTACCAGTGGCTGCGTTCCAGCACGCTTTCTAGGCTCACCTTCCTGGACTTCGTTCTGTCTCCCATGGAGCAGTTCTGGCCTCTGGCCACCAGCCACGCCAGCCACACCCTCCTGAAACTCTACCTTGTTGGCTTGCCAGGCCCACCTCTTCAGAGAAGCGCTGTGCTCCACAAAGTTTTCATGGCCGCCATCTTTTGTGAGTAGATTGCCAGGCCTTTTTTCTGAGGCTCCTGGTTTCGAACCACCAGCCTTTCTGTTAGTAGCCAAACTCTTAACTGTGCCACGTGGGGACTCCAACTTCCACTACAGGTCTTACAAACCTCCACTACAGGTGTATGCATTTACTAGAAATGTGCATAAAACAATTTTTTTAAAAAAATATGATGAAAGGCAGAACTTACCATACTTCTTTCCCTACCCTCTGAAGGCACCTTGTTGGGCCCTCAGGTTGTGCCCTTGGCCCCTCATGGCCTTTCAGACGCTCCTATTCCCTCCCAAGCTGTTCTCTCCTCTTCCTACCGGACTGACAGCACCCCTGACCCAGTCACCCAGGCCAGCGCCAGGGACCAGCCTACATTCCTCACAACAACACTGTCACAGATGCAGCCACCTTCTGCCTCCTCATGAGTTCTGGAATCTTTTCTCCTTAGTCCTGTGGCAGGTTTGGGCCTCTGTTTCTTGTCTGAGCTCTGAAAATAGCACCCTCATCGTACCGTCTCCAGTTGGCAGGGATCTTTAAGCTACACATTTGACCACTTCATTCTATTGTTCTAAGCTCTTTAGTGGTTCCCCGTGGGCCCCAAGATAAAGGTCAAGCTCCTTGGCCAGACATAGGCAGACGTGAGCAGGCTGTGGTCGGCCTCCTCGTCTCTCACCCCCACCTCCAACACATGTGCTACAGTGTGGAATACGCACTGTATGTAAATACAGTCCTTGCCCCCCGCTTCCCCACACAGACTGTGCAGCTTCCTGTCTGGGTGTCTCCATGTCGTCCCCTCCGCTGCACTGCAGACACTCTTCCCAGCATGCCTTGCTCAGCTGATGTGGCACAGCCGGGCTCAGGCCCCAGCCAATAGGAAACCAGTCCAGTTACCTGGAGTCCATTGTGACTCCTCTGACAACCCTCGTGTGCAGATTACAGCTGTGCTCCATAGAGTTTCCAGTGGCTGATCTTTCAGAAATCAATCACCAGGCCTTTCTTCTGAGGGCCTCTGAGTGGACTCCAACCTGTGGGTTAGCAGCTGAGGGCGCTGTTTGCCTCACCCGAGTGGTCCCTTCCTAAATCCCAGGATCATGTTAGGACCCCATGTCACGCTCCCATTGTCCCCTGCAGCCATCTCTGTCACTCTCCATGTTGTTGTTATGTGCTGTCAAGTCAGATCCAACTCATAGCAACCCCTCCTTGGGTTTCTGCAAAAACGGCAAGGAGACCACATGTTCTGACCTCCTCTAATCCCACAAGAGGAAGACAGGATCACCAGCAGTAACCCAAGGCCTATAAGGCCAGACATGCTGCCTCCCTCCAGCCCTTTCACCAACCGCTCCTCCCAAAGCACCCACCACCTCTCTCCTGGGTTCAATAATTCACTGCAGTGGCCACACAGAGCTCACAGATTATGGGGTTTATTAGGGAAGTACCAGGCTGCAATTCTAGTTCAGGAAAAACGCTCAGTCTCTCTCCCAGCCCACTGTCCCTCGGCCAACAATCTCTCACAGTCTCTTCCAGCAGTGCTGGTGCCTCGGTGTCTCACTCAGCAACGCGTGTCTCTTGCGTCTCTTTCCCAGCAGTACGTGTCTCCTTCAGGAGCACGTGTCTCCTTCGGCAGCACGTCTTCCTCAACCAGCAGTCAGAAAGAGAGTTCTGCCTCTAGGAGGCCTCTTTTTGAGCCCGGCAGGGTGGTCAAACTAGCCAAATCATAGCATCAGAACTCTAAGCACCTGAAAGAGTGGGCACCTCCCAGAACATTGTTTTGTGCCACGCCCAACAGAAATAACCCAGGTGGACAACTTCATCAATCAGGAGCTCCTCAGTTGCTCATAGAAAATCCCACCTTGGAGTTTACAAAGACTTACAGATAGAAAAGCCACACTAAGTAATTTACTATACCGCAGTTTCCAAGGCAGTGTCTCTATGGAACTAGGTTGCCCAACCTTCCTTCAGAGGATTGGCTGGTAGGTTTGAACCACCAGCCTTCTGATTAGCAGTTAAGTGCCCCAGGCACTATGCTACCAGAGCTCCCTGTCACCTTCCATAGGACAAGGCTATTCAGGGACCTCCTTAGGTCCCCAGCACCTAACTCACAATTCGAAGTGGGAAGAAACAGTTGCAAAGAACCATTAATAATCAGAACGTGGAATGTAACAAGTATGAATCTAAAACAGAGCAAGGCCAGGGGCCGACTTCGGAACAGAAGTCGCTCATACTTGAAGGTCAATATCCTTGATGTTAGTGAGCTGAAATGGACTGGTTGGTATAAGCCATTTTGAATCATATGACAATCATACGGTCTACTTTGCTGGGAATGACAAATTGAGGAAGAATCATTCCTTCATTGTTAAAAAGAACATGTCAAGATCTGTCCTGAAGTACAATGCTGTCAATGATAGGATAATATGCATAGACCTACAACAAAGGCCAGTTAATGCAACTATTATTCAAATTTATGCATACCACTAAGACCGAAGATGAAGAAATTAAAAGACTTTTACCAACTTCTGTAATCTGAAATTGATCAAACATGCAATCACGATGCCTTGATAATTACTGGTGATTGGAATGCACAAGTTGGAAATAAAGAAGGATCAGTAGTTGAAAAATATCATACAGTTTTGTAAGACCACCAACTTAGTCTTTACAAATACCTTTTTCAGCCACATAAATGGCAACTGTATACATGTGGACCTCACCAGATGGAATACACAGAAATCAAATCGACTATATCTCTGGAGAGAAACAATGGAGAAACCCGACAGCATCAGAGCAAGGCCAGGGGCCGACTTCGGAACAGAAGTTGCTCATATGCAACTTCAAGTTGAAGCTTAAGAAAATTAAGACAGATCCACAAGAGCCAAAATACGCATAGCAACCCCCTTTGGGTTTCTGAGGCGGTAAATCTTTATGAAAGTAAAAAAAAAAAAAAAAAAAAGCCCAGTCTTTCTTCTGCTGAGTGGCTGGTGGATTTGAACCGCCAGCCTTCTGGTTAGCAGTCAGATGCCTTAGGCACTATGCCACAAGAGCCCCAACCTTGATTATATCCCACCTGAATTTAGAAACTATCTCAGGAATAGATTTGATACACTGAACACTAATGACTCAAGACCAGACGAGTTGTGGGATGACATCAAGAATATCATACATGGGAAAAGCAAAAGGCCATTAAAAAGAAGATTTAAGTGGGTGTCAGAAGAGACTCTGAAACTTTCTCTTGAATGGAGAGTAGCTAAAGTGAATGGAAGAAATGATGAAATAAAACAGCTGAACAGAAGATTTGAAAGGGCAGCTTGAGAAGACAAAGTAAACTATTATAATGAAATGTGCAAAGACATGGAGTTAGAAAACCAAAAGGGCAAAATACACTCAGCATTTCTTAAGCTGAAGGAACTGAAGGAAAAAATTCAAGCCTCAAGTTTCAGTATTGAAAGACTCCATGAGCAGATACTGAACAATTCAGGAAGCATCAGAGGAAGATGGAAGGAATACACAGAGTGACTACAAAAAAGAATTGGTTTGACATTCAGCTATTTCAGGAGGTAGCAGATGATCAAGAACCAATGGTGTTGAGGGAAGAAATTCAAGCTGCTCTGAAGGGAAGGCATTGGAGGGAGAATAAGCCTCCAGGAGCTGTCAGGATACCCACTGAGAAGTTTAGCAAACAAATCCTACATTGGAAGCACTCATCTATGCCAAAAAATTTGGAAGAAAGCTACCTGCCCAACCGAGAGACATCCGTATTTGTGCTCGTTCCAAAGGAAGGTGAACCAACAGAATGTGGACATTATTGAACAGTGTCATTAATATCGCATGCAAGTAAAATTTTGCTGAAGATAATTCTAAAGCAGTTGCAGCGGTATATTGACAGCAAACTGCCAGAATTTTGAGCCAGATTCAGAAGAGAGCATGGAACAGAGTATCATTGCCGATTTCAGATGGAACTTGGCTGAAAGCAGAGAATACCAGAAAGATGTTTACCTGTGTTCTATTGACTAATAAAAGGCATTTGACTGTGTGAATTATAACGAATTATGGATAACCTTGCAAAGAATGGGAATTCTAGAACTCTTAATTGTGCTCATGTGGAACCTGTACATAGACCAGAACAAGGGGATACTGCATGGTATAAAATCTGGAAGGGAGTGTGGCAGGGGTATATCCTTTCACCATCCTTACTCAATCTGTGTGCTGAGCAAATAATCCAAGAGGCTGTACTATATGAAGAAGAATGTGGCATCAGGATTGGACGAAGACTCATTAACAACTTGTGCTACGCAGACAACACAACCTTGCTTGCTGAAAGTGAAGAGGACTTGAAGCACTTACTGATAAAGATGAAAGACCACAGTGTTCAGTAGGGATTACATCTCAACATGAAGAAAACAGAAATTCTCACAACTGGACCAATAAGCAACATCACGATAAATGGAGAAAATATTGACATTGTCAGGGATTTCATTTTACTTGAATCCATAATCAATGCCCATGGAAGCAGCAGTCAAGAAATCAAACAATGTGTTGAGCAAATCTGCAAAAGACCTGTTTACATGTTAAAGATGTCATTTTGAGGACTAAGGTGCACCTGCCCCAAGCCATGGCCTTTCAGTCACCCTCGTGTGCATGTAAAAGCTGGACAGTGAATAAGGAAGACTGAGGAAGAGTTGATGCATTTGAATAGTGATGTTGGCAAAGAATATTGAATGTGCCTTGGACTGCTAGAAGAATGAACCAGTCTGTCTTGGAAGAAGTTCACAAAGAATGCTCCTTAGAAGGGAGGATGACATGACTTCATGTCACATGCTTTGGACGTATTATCAGGAGGGACCAGTCCCTGGAGAAGGACATCAGGCTTTGGAAAGTAGAGGGTCAGTGGAAAAGAAGACACTCAACAAGATAGATAGGTTCCCATGGTGGCTGCAACACAGGGCTCAAATATGGCAGTGATTGTGAGGCTGGCGCAGGACTGGGCAGTGTTTCCTTCCGTTGTACGTAGGGTCACTATGAGTTGGAACTGACTCGACAGCACTAACGACAAGATTCTGGAGAAACCTTGGGTGCTACTTGAAGCCAGGTGATCAGGGAAGGCTTCAGTGAGGACGTGACGTGAAAGTGAGGTCCCAGGGTTGGGAAGGAACCCGTCATGCAGGGACCTGGCACTGAAACTGAGGTGGGCACCAGCTGGGTCAGGGTAGTTAGAGGAGTTATTCGTGCTGAGACTGGGGAGGCAGGCTGGGTGGGGCCAGACCCTGCACAGCTCTGTGGGCTATTATGGGTGGGATGTGAGGGCTTGGCAGGGAGAAGTGGGGTCTGCTTATTGTTAATGTCACTCTGCCAGAAGAACTGGATGGTGCCTGGCTACCACAACCCACTGCTCTGAAAGGGATCACATTAGAAGGTCCTGTATAGAGCAGGAGAAAACTGAAACAAAACTCAAAATTATGAGAATACCAGGCTTACTGGTCAGATAGAGGCTGGTGGAGCCTCTGAGTACTGTGGCCCTTGGTCACCCTTCAGACCTGGAACCGACCTCACTCCCATAGCTGAATTTGTAGTCAAACAGGAGACAGGTGTACAAGGTGAACCCTAACTCTAAGAAGGTAGGCATTCCTCAGAACAATCACTGATTTGAGATCAAGGGACAGCATTTGTCTGAGGACAAATTCAGAAGCAGGAAGGAATAGGAAAAGAGGAGGAATTGAAACAAGAAACAGGGAGGAAGTAGAAGGAATGATTTACATTGAGGGGATTGTAAGCAATGACATGAAAAGAATGTGTGTGAATTGTTGAATGGAAAACTGATTTGCTCTGTAAACTTTCACCTAAATCTCAATGAAAAGAAGAAGGTCACTCTGGTGGCCAGGAGGAATGCATTAGTGAAAACAAGAGGCCACCGGGAGGGAGGCCATGGGTATGGTCCAGCTGCAGCATGGGGACTTGGGGGCAGAGAGGAGGTGGAGAGAGATGGACGGAGAGCCCGCAGTGGATGCGGGATGGTGGGGGCAGCCCGAGGAGGTACTTGTCCAGGAGGAGAGCTCAGGACCTTGAAAGCCCTCAGTGAGGGGCAGGAAGAGGAAAGGGGACTAGAGGCAACAGGAGTGGAGTCGGGCCATTGGAGAGCTTCCTGGGAGGGCCCTGAGGTTGGGGACCAATGATGTCCACTGGCCTTGACCACCCACAAGGTCCTGTGGGAGTGAGAGGGAGGAGGCCCAGGTGCTGAGCAGGGCTAGGGCTAAGGCCAGCGTTGTGAACTTGTCAAGCGTTGGGGGCGTGTGCACCTTCTCACGCCCAGGGCTGCCCTCTGCTGATGTCCCTGTTCCCCGTCACTTTTCTCTCCCTGAGGAGAGCACACCGTCCGCTTCCGGCTGCTGGAACACTGTGCATGTCCCCAGAGGCAGGACAGGCCTGCAGGCCCCAAGCAGGGCAGGCTGTGGAGGCAGCGAGTTCTCTGTGGGCTGGCGCCTGACTTCCCAGAGGCCCTTGGGGTTATTGCCTCTCAGAGTGTGTGTGAGCGCAGGCCTGCAGGGAGGGCAGGGCAGGCCTGCATCTAATCCCGTCTCTCCTGCAGGACTTGGCCTGGGCCGTCAGCTACTATGCCCGTTTCTTCATCACCTACATCCCTTTCTATGGTGTCCTGGGAGCCCTCCTCTTCCTCAACTTCATCAGGTGCCTGAGCTTTGCTGGTTAACCCCTGGAGCCTCGGGAGCACTGGCAATTACTTGTGGGGGCTTTGGCGAGAGGGCCACGTGAGGAAGGGTCCGGAGGGTTCCACTTCCAGCCTTTGGACCTCAGCAGGGGATCTGGCTTGCCCCCAGCCCCTGCCCTGGTCTGGCTGGGAGCGTGGCTCTGTTCCCACTGTGGCCCAGGGCCCCCGGAGAACCCTTGGGGCTGCCTGGGTTCCTAGCACTGAGCTGCACCCTCTCTCAGGTTCCTGGAGAGCCACTGGTTTGTGTGGGTCACTCAGATGAATCACATCGTCATGGAGATTGACCGCGAGCCTTACCGTGACTGGTTCAGCAGCCAGGTGAGTGCAGACAGAACAGGTCCACCGTGCCCTGGGGAGCTTGGGCCTGGTGTCATGTCCTGTGGACCCAGGGCCGTGCTGGGCTTCCGTAAGGCTGCCTGTATCCCCCCACTGGTAGCCACAGGGTTAAGCAAGCAAGCATGGCCGGTGTCTTCCAGGACAGGTGGGGATCTGGGGGGCCTGGGGACTGCAGGCAGGAAGGCTGGCATGGAGGGTGGCCCACTCCTCCACGGGGCTGTGAGCTTGTCAGTGGCCACGGGGTCGCCTTGTGCTCCTGGCCACTCTGCCCCTCCCTCCCCCTCCCACCTCTGCAGCTGGCCGCCACCTGCAACGTGGAGCAGTCCTTCTTCAACGACTGGTTCAGTGGGCACCTCAACTTCCAGATTGAGCACCAGTGAGTGTGGGCTGGCTGGGGCCCTGGGGCGGCCCACAGTAGAAGGGCTACATTGGGAGGGCCGCCTGTCCCCTGATGACGTCTCCGTCCAAACCCTGGGTCATGGCTCTGCAGTCAGCCCCACAGAGGCCAGGAGGGGGCGCACTGGTGCTGTCTCCCAGGGCTGGGCAGCATCCAGGTCCTGTGCCCCACAGTAATAGTGATGACCATTCCCCTTTACAGTCCACAGAGTACTTGCGTGGGCACCTCATTAGACCCTTGAGGCTAACAGGGCAGGGATGACTGAGGCTACCATACTGATGGGGAACCTGAGGCCCAGCTAGGTTAAACAGCTTGCTGAGGGACTGCCCCAGGCCTTCCCTCCCACCACTTTCTGTTGCCCGTCGTCTTACTACTGTTCCTTTTCCTCCACCTTCCTTCTCCTCTTCCTCCTCTCAACCCCAGCCCCCCAATCCACTGCTTCTATTTCCTTTTGAAAAAAAACATACCATTTTGTCTCTGATCCTCCAGTATTTTGCCACCTGCCTGAAGCACAAACCCCCCGCCCATGAACGGGCCCCAGCACCCCAGGTGGCCTGGTGGCCCATAAGAAAAGCCCCATACAGGTCCCAGGCTAGCTGTGCCCTGCTCCCTGGGCCCCAGCCAGCCCGTCTGGACCCGGAGAGAGTGGGGAGCAGTGCAGTGTGGCCCCTTGGGCCTCTCATGCTCTGAGCCCTCTGCCACTCTTCCCAGCCTCTTCCCCACGATGCCTCGGCACAATTTCCACAAGATCGCCCCCCTGGTGAAGTCCCTGTGCGCCAAGCATGGCATTGAGTACCAGGAGAAGCCACTGCTGAGGGCCCTGCTGGACATCGTCGGGTAAGGGAGTGCACGGCTTCCAGGACCCCTCGAGGCTGGTGGAGGCTTCGGGCTACTCACCTCAGGGGCACAGGGAGCGGTCGGGGTGGAGGCAGAGGGGACCGAGAGGCACCGAGTCAGCCTCCAGGAGAGACGGTGATGACCACTCAAGGGGCCGTGTCCGAGGCCTGCCCTCCTGACATCCCCCCCAACCAGGGCACCTCTTTGCAACTAAGCCTGTGTCAGGAGTTGCCAGGGACTGGGGAGTCCTGAGCTAGCTGCCCTGCAGGCTGCAGGGACCAGGCACCCCCTGGAGGCCGTGCCCTGGAACAGAGAAAGCACCATGGCCCCTGACCACTCCACCGCTCTCTCCACAGCTCCCTGAGGAAGTCTGGACAGCTGTGGCTGGACGCCTACCTCCACAAATGAAGCTGCAGCCCTCGGGTCGCCTGTGGGGGAGGGTGCAGGTGGGGGGACGGCCAAAGGGAGGGGTGGGTTTTGGTTCTGAGGGGTATCCGGGAGGCTGGGGTACACACACTGGCTCACGGACCCCATTTGTGGTTTTCTCTCTTGGTCCCCTCCTTTGTCCCTTCACTTCGGCCTCTGCCCTTTCTTACGGGGCCTCTCCCCTGGAACAGAGGGGTGGGCTTGAGAAGTGTCTCCACCCTGCCTCTGCCCCTAAACACTAGAGGGGACCAGAAGTCCACTAATGAGCCTGGGCCCTTGTCCTGGCAGCCGGCGCCAGCCTCACACTCTACTCTCCTCAGGCTCCTCTGAGGTCCGTGGGGCGGGGTATTAGGTAGATGGCTCCCTGCACCCCAGGCCTGATTCCACATCTGGCTTGCCCTTCTTTGGGGAGGTGTGCTCTGTGCCCCATCTGCCCTGGGCCAGCTCAGTTGTCTAGAAACGCCTGGCCTCTCCACACGGCCAGTATTGGTACCTGGGGCCTCCCTGCAGGCTCACTTTCCTACCAGCGCCCTGGTCCTTGATGGCAGGCTCCTTCTGCCTGCCAGGCAGCCAGCTCAGATCTGGGGCCCATGGAGGGATGTGCCCTCCTCCTCCCCCACCACCTCTGTCTCTCTGACTGTGGATTCTGGGAAGTTCCATTCCATCTTGCCAAACTCCAGAGCCCATGGCCTTGGGACCAAAAGGAGATCTTGCGTGGGCTCAACAGGCAACGGCTGAGTTGGGAGAGAGCTCAGGCTGCCTTTGAATGGGTGGGAGGACCTGAGCTTCCAGAGCCGTCGGACCCTTCCTTCTCCCAGCACCCCCGGCTGGGCTCCCTGCCAGCCCGGACCGTTGGGCCCTGCGATGCCCCTTCCTGCGTCCTGCCAGGACCCTGCTGGCTACCAGAGGGCAGCAGAGCCAGAAGGTGTTGTCTGAGTCCCTCCTTATATGGGATGGGACTGCTCCTGGTACAGTCCCTCTGTCCCCAACTCTCCCTCCGGACTATTCTTACTGTTAATTTAACCTTGTGCTGCAGGTGGCCCTCTGATAGGGAGATGGCCAAGGGGCTTATGACAATCTGCCTTTTACCTCAGGCCCGCATGCCGTGCTGTGGGAGGGCAGTGGGCAGAGGATGGTGGAGGGAGTTCCCGCACGAAGCAGCCCGGGGGAGCAGGGGGAGCTGATGAGGGTGGCGGGGCTGAGGCCAGGAGGTGCAGAGAGCCTGCCGCCCCGGCAGGAGCTGTGCATTTGAAAATCTAACCCACTAACCAATATTTAGTTTCAGGGAGGGGGGGATGAGCTCAGAGTGGGGGTACCCCCATCTAGTGTGGGCAGGCCTTCAGGTTGCTATGGCA
>NW_006921717.1:7321387-7322475 GCF_000298275.1 Orycteropus afer afer | reverse complement strand
ATGGTCATACAGGGTACAGATCCTATGGTGTACCAGTCGTTTGGACTAACTTTCCATGCGTCTTTGGTTTTCTTCATTCTTCTTTGCTCTGGACGAGGAGAGACCCATCATTGCATCTACATGGCCGCTTACAAGCTTTTAAGATCCCAGTCACTACTCGCCAAAGTAGGAGGTGGAACAATGTTTTGTGTAGTGTGTTATGCCAGTTGAGCTTGATGTCCCCTGTGACTATGGTCCTGAGTCCACAGGTCCAACTACTCACCCCCTCTGGGTAGCTGGCTGTGGCCAAGAAGTGACTATAACCATGTCTCTTGTCAGCTCTACTATATACCTGGGAATTCTTACAGAACATACAAATATACTTGTAGAAACCTTGTCTGCCAACCCTATACATGGTCTTGGGAATCCTCCCCCCTGCATAGACATTCCTAATAGTTCAGCCTGCCCACCCATCTATCCACCCATAGATCAGTGTTTGCCTTCACTGACAATGCAGTATTATACATGCAAGAGGGTTCCTTTTTGTTGTATGTACCTCTCTATGTCTTCCTCTTCCTCAGTGCCACCGTGTTGATCACTCATTGCCCTTCTCTTCACCCACATCAATTCTTGTCTCTATCTAACAGTGTTCCCTCCCCTCCCCTCCCACCCCTGGTAACTAACAAAAGTTTCCTTCCATATATAAACCTTTCCTTGACTTTTTACACTAATGGACTAATACAATATTTGTACTTCTGTGATTGACTTATTTCTCTCAGCATAATGTCCTCCAAGTTCATCTGCATTATGCGGTGTTTTGCAGGTTCTATGTTATTTAGGGTTGCATAGTATTCCATTGTGTGTGTGTGTACCATAGTCTGGTTATCCATTCTTCTGCTGTTGGGCACCTAGGTTGTTTCCATCTTTTTGCTATTGTAAATAGTGCTGTGATGAACATGGGTGTGTATGTAACTGTTCTTGTCCTGGCTCTCAGTTCTTTAGGATATATACCTAGTAATGGAATTGCTGGGTCAAATGGTGTTTCTAATTCCAACTTTTTAAGGAATTGCCATACTCCGAGACAGTGAATCTTTACGGCAGTAGATTGT
>NW_006921717.1:7303663-7320237 GCF_000298275.1 Orycteropus afer afer | reverse complement strand
CCTGGGTTCCCCGTTCCATTCTTCCTTCTTTCCTGCCCCTTGGGGCCTTCTGGGCTTTGTCGTAGGGTACACGCTGCCCTTTTGGTGTCGTGGGGTTGATTGTTTCAAGGAGAACATTCCTCAAGCACTGTTTTGATAAGTTCGTGGTTCACCACCCTTGATTTCTCTGCAGATTTAAATTTGACTCTTGCTGGGATTTAAAGACCGACTGACCCCCCATCATCCTCTACCACTGTCAGCACAGTTCTTTGGGACATTTAGGTCTTTTTGTTGTTGTTCCAAACCCTATGGTTCAAGAGCAAGTCGTCAAGAAGACTGGTGACCAGAGGGAGTAGAGAGGAACCAGCAGCTCAGAAAGCCCCAAGATTGAGGAGCTCCAGGAGTTGGGGGGATTGGAGTGAGGGGAGGGACTCCTGAGAGACCCCACTAGTCCTGTCCTGTCACAAAGACGTTTGCGCCTTGTCCCCTCCTGTCCCCCAACCCCCAACACCACCAGCAGAGGCCGGTTGCTATCAGTCTCCTCCAGTGTCTGCTCCCCCGGTCCACTGGAGACTTAGTAAATGGTAGCTGACTGAAGGGACAAACAAAACAAGTCACGGCTCCCGTCCGTAGCTGTACCTCTTCTCTAGGCCTGGGACTGAGTACAGACAAAGAAGCTTCCAGCGTTTCTTAAGGGTTCCACCCAGGTCTCTCCGTCCTTTCTGTTACAAACCTGGCCCATGCTCCATAAGACTGTGCCATCACTGGACAGGAAGAGACCTACGGATAGGGTGGTACAATGGTCAACCCTCTTGAGTGCTAGATGAAAGGTTGGCTGTTCTTGGCCTCCCTTCATGGATTAGCCCTCAATCAAACAGCAGAAAGACCTACAAGCTGAACAGCAACCCCAGGGAGCTACACCCGCCCACCCCTTGGATCAACCAGCCGTGAGACATCAGAAGGGTGGCATTTGTGTGGAGGGAAAGCTGGACAGACAGGAGTGCAGAGGGAAGGACACAGGGAAGGGCTAGTCCCAGGGAGGAGCTGGGAGAGAGCTTGTTATGGTCGGGGGCTGTAACTGGGATGTGAAACCAAATATGCATGAACTGTTGAGAGTAAAATGGATCTGCTATGTAAATTTGCACCCAAATCACAATAATAATTTTTAAAAAAGGCAGTTGAAGTCCATGCAGAAACACCGCAGAAGAAAGGCCTGATGTCTACTTTCAAAAGATCCCAGCCGTTGGAAACGCTGGGGCGCTGTTCCACTCTGACACACAGGGTCGCCATGAGTCAGGCCTGGTGTGGTGGTTAAGTGTGTGTGTCAACTTGGCAGGGCCTGGTTGAGTGGCTGGGCAGCTGGATGTAGTATTCCCCGTGATGAGACTGGTAATCAACTCCATGGTGGAATCTACTGTGAGCAGCTGAGTAGCTGCCTTTGGGTATGTGGTCTGCTTCCCGTATATAAGAAACAGCTTTGGGAATGGTCTCCAGCTTAAGGCACGCTTGGACTCTGCATGTAGCCATGTTATTGTTCAGCAGCCTGCCATGCTCTGCTGACCTTGGGACTTACAATGGACTTGAATTAATGGCCTGCTGTGTAAGGTTTGGTAACATTGGGACTGTGCCATTTTATTTGTCAACCTTGGGCTTGTTAGCCTCAGCAGCCAGCAGCCGCCTGAGTGAAGAGATACCTCTAGCTCCAGTGGGCCAGAAGCCAGAGGCTGAAGCCAAGGTCGAAGGGCTTTCACCCAGCCCCTAGAGCCTGGCACTCTGAACTCGGACTTAAAGCCGCCAAATTGTAAGAATAAACTCCTGTTTGTTAAAGCCATCCCATTTGTGGTAGATATTCTTGTCAGAGCGGCACTAGGTAACCAAACAGAATATAGTACTGAGAGAGGGGGGTGCTGCTCTGACAGATACGTAAAATGTGGAAACAGGAGTGGAGTGCATCCTTGACCCAAGACCCTGGCAGAGAGACCCCAGCATACGGCATGAGAGATGGCAGGAGCAGAGGCCAGAGACCAGGATGACACAGTGACAGCCTTACCAGCCCACAGAGGAGAAGGCTGGGTGCCATTCTGCAGGCGGCTTCTTACTGGAGTGGGTTGCCTTTGGGTGTTAAGTGGTAGAAGAGACTGGCATGAAATGGAGTAGCAGATTGGCCAGCCCACAGAGCAAGAAAGCTGAGTGCTTTTGGGGCAGGAAGATTTCCTGCAGAGTGGGGTGCCTTTAGCACTAAATGGCAGAAGCGGAGAGACCAAGGAAATGGGAAACAGAGCTGTCTCAGTCTTAAGGGTAGGACCATGGCCTCTGGGGACGGAACCACCACAGCCCCCTAGGTTTCAAAGAGCCAGACCTTCACCAACTGGGTTCTGGAGTGTGGGGCTGCTCGTTGATGTGGGCCAGTGGGAGGGAGTCAAGCCACTGCCCAAGAGTGAGGGGGCAGGGCTGCCATGCCCAGGAGGGAGGGGAACAGGGCCCACCAGGCCAAGGGGATGAGGTCACCAGTCAGGAACTAGGGGACTGGAGTCACTCAGTGAAGAGATCTGTACAGGTGCCAAGTTGACAAGGGGTGGAATTGTGGTGGTTCAGTTTGTGTGGCAGCTTGGCTGGGCCTGGTTGAGTGGCTGGGCAGCTGGATGTAGCATTCCCCACAATGAGACTGGTAATCAACTCCATGGTGGAATCTACTGTGAGCAGCTGAGTAGCTGCCTTTGGGTATGTGGTTTGCTTCCCGTATATAAGAAACAGCTTTGGGAATGGTCTCTAGCCTATGGCACGTTTGGACCCTGCATGTAGCTGTGTCGTTGTTAGGCAGCTCTGCCGACCTTGGGACTTACAATGGACTTGAATCAATGGCCTGCTGTGTGGTTTGGTAATATCGGGACTGTGCCATTTTCTTTGTCGACCTTGGGCTTGTTAGCCTCAGCAGCCAGTAGCTGCCTGAGTGAAGAGATGCCTCCAGCTTCAGTGGGCCGGGAGCAAGAGGCAGAGCTGAAGCCCAAGGTTGAGGGGTTTTCACACAGCCCCTAGAGCCTGGCACCTTGAACTCAAGACTTCTAGCCTCCCGAACTGTAGGAGAAGAAACTCCTGTTTGTTCAAGTCATCCCAGTTGTGGGAATTTCTGTTAGAGCGGTACAGAGGTAACCAGAACACTTGAGTTGACCTGACTGCAACTGGCTTTGTATAGACAGGGAAAAGGGAGCTTAGCTCAGAAAAGGAGAATGGGGACCTCTCCCTAGCGGGACAGAGTGGGAACACGGGACTGCCCCACAAATGATAGGATTACAGGCACTGTCGAGAGATGTGGGGTGACTGCTTGCTGGTGGATCAGCCCCTGACTCACGGCATACACCACATAGCACTGTCTGGTCCTGCCACCACCAGGATCCGTTGTGGCTCAAACCACTGTGATCCATAGGGCTTTCTCTGGCTGATTTTTAAAAACAGACCACCAGCCCTTTCTCCCTAGTTTTAGTCTGGAGGCTCTGCTAAAGCCTGTTCAGCATCAGAGCAACACACAAGCCTCCATTTACAGACGGGTGGTGGCTGCACGTGAGGTGCATTGGCCAGGAGTCCACCCTGGGTCTCTTGCAAGGAAGATGAGAATTCCACCACTGAACCTGCACTGCCTTTGGACCACCACTAGGGGCAGCCCAGAGCATGGCCCACTCCACAGTGCGAACACTGCCCCTGGGCCACCACTAGGGGCAGCCCTTCAAGCAAGTGCCCAGGTGTCAACAATTATGCTGATTGCTGTTAGCATCTTTTTTTCCCCCCACCTTTATTGTGGTGAAAAGGTACACAATGATACATTCGCTAACATAACAACTTCTCCATTTGCAGCTCAGGGACGCTGATGACATTTTTCATGTTGTGCCACTATTATTACTATCCCTCTCCAAAACATTCCACCACCGTTAACTTTGTTTCCGGACCATGGCCCGCTTCACAGTGCAAACTCCCAGTACCCCTGGGTGGCACTGCAGGCCCACCATTCCCCTGGGGTGGGACCTGCTGCCAAGACCCCCTGCCCCAGGATTCCTGGGTGTTCACATCTCCAGATCAGCTCATCAGAGCCAGCGCAGATTCTTGGGACTTCACTCACCATTTGCCAGGCTGTGGACTAACACTTGCCTGGCAGGGAATTGAGGGGACGCCGTCTGGGGCCCTCCTTGGCGTGGGTATTCTGATGCGGCACCAGGAATCAGTAGGACTTTGACAGGTGGGGACAGAAAGGGGGCTTCCTGGCGGAGGGCACAGTTCTGGACATAAAAGAGTTTGCTTTGGAGACAGGAAGTACTTTTCAAAGAGCACCTTGGAGGAAACTGAGGCACAGAGAGGACAAAGGGCTTGGACCAGGTCACAGAGGAAGCGAGGGGTGTGGCTGAATTCCGAACCCAGGGCCCAGGACCAGGTGCATAACATCTGTACAGACTTCCGAGCCCTCTGGAGTCCTTCCTTACCACGTGCCTGGCCCCCTGCTGAGGGCTCTTCTTCACAGTATCTCTTATCTTCTCCCACCCCCAGAGGTGGTGCTATGGGTCAGAGGTGTTGACTGACTTCCCCAACGCCTGGGAGATGGTGGGAGCTGAGGAGGCTACTTCCCTGTTCACACTTGGCCAGAGGCATATCTAATATGTGGCAGGTCTGGCATGTGGCCTGGGTGCCACTTGAAGGAGGCACCATTGAGCAGTTTCTGTGAACCATCGCAGCTGCCATGGTCAGCTGTGAGGTTCATTAGCTAAAGCTAGTACGTTGGTATCTGAGTGTCTCCACGGGTCAGGGCCGGCTGTGTGATCTTGCTTTGCTGAACGTAGAAAGAGAAACCACACAGAAATGACTCTTGAGCCCATCCTAGACTGATTCCCATCTGTGAAAACAAGCAAGGGGCAGTTGTCACCTTCAAGTAGTGCCGTCACGTGCAAAGTGAAAAAGGAACAAGCTAGCCTTGTGTTTTGGAGCTGATAGGACGCTGAAGTTATCTAAAGGGTGAGTGGCAGATGTGCAGACAGGCGCACAGTGTCAGTGCTTGCCACAGGCCCTGTTTCCCCAAGACACACCTCTGCACCTGGCACAGGACCCACGGCCCAGGTGGGAAGGAGGACGCAACACCCAGTCTGTCTGTCTGCCCATTCCAGAACGCACATACCAGGGGCTCCAAGGCCAGGCTCTGGACTGGCACCAGCCTCCAGCAGTGAATGAGGTCAGTGCTCCAGGTTCAGTCACAGAGACCCTGGCCATATGCTGGGGGCTAGGAGGATGCAGAGGAGAAGCCCCAAGGATTAGGGAGAACTTCCTGGAGGGGGAATCCCAGAAACAGCTGCAGGAGTCCAGGAGACCTGTGTTGCGCCCCTCCCCTACATAGAACAAGTGCCCAATCAAACCAAACTGCCTAACCCTAACCCTAGTTGATTCTGACTCATAGCGACCCCATTGGGTTTCCAAGGCACGGAAGCAGACTGCCTTATCTTTCTTCCATGGAGCAGCTGGTGGGTTCAAACCACTGACCTTTTGTTTAGCAGTCAAATGCCAGCCTTTAAGCAAGTGCTCAGGTATCAACAATTATGGTGATTGCTGTTAGCACCTCCCCTCCTCCACTTTTATTGTAGTGAAAACATGCACAATGATACATTCGCTAACATAACAACTTCCCCGTTTACAGCTCAGGGACACCACACCGATGACATTTTTCATGTTGTGCCACCATTACTACAATCCCTCCCCAAAACATTCCACCACCATTAACATAAACTCAATGCCCCACAAACAAAACCTTCCCCCTCCCCCGCCCCTGCCTGTTAGTTGTTACCAAGTCCATTCTGACTCAATGCAACTCCACTATTTCACAGTAGAACTGCTCCCTAGGGCTTTCTCAGCTGTGATCTTAGTGAAAGAAGATTGGCAGGCCTATCTCCTATGGTAGCTTTGGGTGAGTTAGAACCCCCCACCTTTAAAGTAGCAGTGAGGTGCAAACAGTTTGTGTCACTGGGGACCTCCCCTGATAACAGCAGTAACAATATTAATAGCAAGCTCCTGTTGTGGAGCCCAACCAACCAAACCCATTGTCAAGTTGATTGACGCCAACTCATGGCAACCCCATGTGTTCACAGTAGAACTAACTCTGCCCCAGAGCTGCTCAGTGGTTGATTTTTTGGATAGATTGCCAGGCTCCTTCTAGGTGGTCTCCAACCTCCAAACCTTGGGTTAGCAGCTAAGCACACTCACCGTTTGTGCCATCTGTCGTTATTAGGTGCCATCAAGTCAGCTCGACTCATAGCGACCCCATGTACAACAGAACGAAACCCTGCCCAGTCCTGCCCCAGCCTCACAATCCTCGCTAGACTCGAGCCCATAATTGGAGCCACTGTGTCAATCTACATCACTGAGGGCCTAACCCATTTTTGCTGAGCCTCCACTTCACCAAACATGACATCCTTCTCCAGGCAGTGTCCCTTCTGACAAGTGGATGGTGCCACCTGGGGACCTTCAGACCTGGTCCTGGGAGGAAGCAGACATCTAGGGCTAGGCAGGGCCTCCAGCACCCCCACCTCCATCCCCACTGGGGAGACTGACAGGACAGTTGCAGTATTTGCACCCCTTCTACCCTTAGAGGGAGCCCAGGCCATGGGGTACGGGGCAATCTCTGCAGTGCAGGTACCGGCTTCCAGTGCAGAAAGGCCCTCGGTGAATCCTAGCTCAGACCTCCCCCTCTTTTTTCTTAAGCTTCTGACACCTTCAGTTCAGCCTGAAGCTAAGCAGGATTTCATCAGCCCGGCTCCCCCTTCTTCCCATCTTCAGGATGCCCCAAGAGGCAACTCAAAACCCTCCCCAGCCCACCACACCCACTTCCCAGATAAGCCCGAGACCTGGTGTGGGCTGTGACCTGCCCGAGAGTCCACAGATGCTGCTCTCAGATACCAGGGACCCAGTAAAGCAGGTGGCCAGGCCTGGAGGCCCCGTCTATTCACGGCAGCAACTTTGGGAGAGCCCTGGCCCAGGTGGGGTAGGGAAAGACCTGGTCATCTGTGGGCTACTGCAGGCAGCCAGGCTGTGCCCCGCCTAGGCAGTGTGAAGGGAGGCACAGAGATGGACAGGTGGCCTGCGGCACGCAGACCCAGAGACCTCATTACAGTGGGTGACAGGAGGAGGCGGTGCAGATCAGGAGAGACACCAGCCTCCTCTCCCCAAACTCTGGAAGCTCCTGAAGATCCAGCCCTCAGCCCTGGGCCCTGGGTCCTGATCTGCCGGGTCCGGCCCTGTCCCGTTTTGCAGAGCAGCCAAGTGAGGTGAAGCTCACCTCGCCTGTCTCAAGGACACTGATCCAAGGAGGATGAAGTGCAGGAACGGACCCGGCCCTCAGTGAACCCGAGCCAGGGCTTCCTCACCCCCATGGGGGTCACCATCCTGCCAACCTCCTGTCCCCTCACGGGCTCGACTCCCCTGGGTGGTCGAGTGGGCTCTAACTCTAAAATTCATACAAACCCAACACCCCACTCCATCACTTATCATCTGGGTTTGTTTTAATATAAAAATAACAGCTTTCCCCAAATCTTGGCTCTCGGCAAACATGCCACGGTCAGTGTGTATCTCCGTGTGTCACCTCCGTCCCCTGGTTCCATTGCGCAGAAGAGTCACAGCCTTAGGACTGCAGCGCTGGGTGCCGACTGGACAGGCAGGGGCCAAGGGGAAGCAGCAGGACCTGGAAGACAGGGCGGGCCCCCCAAGCTGTGGGGAGTCAGTCCTGCTTGGAGCTGGCTGCTGGCGCCCTGAGCCCTCGCTGTGCCTGCCTGGGTGCTGCTGTCACTGGTGGAGGTAGGCTTCCAGCCAGACGTCACCAGACTTCTTCAGGGACCTGGAGGCAGGTGGGAGTGGTTGTTAGGGACTCCCTGGCAAGATGCTGACAGCCCTTCCCTAGATGATGGGTGTGTGTGGCCACAGCCTCAGTCCCTCACAGTCCCCTCCTCCCAGGATGGGGCTGGAGGGCTGGGCTAGGAGAGGAGGCTCAGTGCTCATTAATTCATTCACGGGCCAGGATGTGACCTCTAGACCGCACATGCAGGCTCTGGGCCAGGCACTGAGACCCAGAGATCTCTAAGGAGGGACAAAAGCCTACGCCAGGGGCTCTGTGGGGCTGGCGAGTGGCAGCCCGGAGCAAGGAGAAGTGGGACTTTGAACACCAACAGAGAAAAGGAAGGACATCCGAGTAAAGGCAGCAGCATGTGCAAAGGCACTAGGGTGGGACGACCCTGGATACCCAGAATGCCACCTCTGTTCCCCGCCTCCACGGCCACCCCCACCCCCTCCTTTGGGCCCCAGCACACACACCTCGCCTGGGGCCACTGCGGGGGCCATGGCTCTGCTCTCTGCTGTGACTCTTGCCCCAGTCAGTATATTCTCACAGTCAGGGATCTTTCTAGAATCTAAGCCGGGACGTGCACCACAGTGGCTTCCTACTTACTCAGCACACAAACCAGTCTTCCTGGACACCTGCAGACCTGGCCTTGCTCCACCTGCCCCTCGAGCACCTGCCCCAGCCTCCTCCCACACACCAGGCTGCACCGCCTCAGGGCCTTTGTGTTGGCTGTTCCCTCTCCCTGGAACACTCTTCTCCCGGCTGGCCCACGGCCGGTCCTCTCTCTCCTCCACGTCTCCCCTCACACGTCTCCTTCTCAGGACCGCCCCCACCCTGGCACTGCTGCCCCTCCTGCTGGGTTTCTGTCTATGGCACTTCCCTCCTCACTCTGTGGGATTTGTTTACTGTTAGTTTATGACTTTTACTGCTTGCTGGTTCCCTGCGGGTACATCAGCTTCAGGAAGGCGGAGTCTTGGCCTGTTTGGCTCACTGATGTGTGGTGGTGGTGGGGGGGTGTACTTAGAATGGGGCCTGCAGGCTCCTCAAAGCCTCGCTGTGTGAACGGTCCCTGGGGACAGGCGGGACACAGGCTGGGGACAGAGGGGGCTGGCCAGGATATGGGCGGGCACACAGCCAAGAAGCCATACCTGATGATGTCCCCCAGAGCAGTGAGGATAGGCTTCACCTCGTAGTTGAGGCCGTGCTTGGTACACAGTGCTCTGACCAGGGGGGCCACCCTGCGGTAGTTGTGCCGTGGCATTGTGGGGAAGAGGCTGGGGCGGGAGGAAGTGCATACTGGCATCTGAAGTGAGGGGCTGCAGAGAGAGCCCCCACCCCATGCAGTACTTTTCCCGGGGTTCCCAGGGAGTCCAGGGCTTGTATCGTGGCCTCCCAAGGCAAAGATGGGGCTCCTGGTCCAGCCCCTGGCTCAGGCTTCACTCCCCTCCCCTGTAGGGCCCCTGAGCCCTAGCCCTGGCTGGTCCACACTCACTGGTGTTCAATCTGGAAGTTGAGGTGCCCGCTGAACCAGTCATTGAAGAAGGACTGTTCCACATTGCAGGTGGCGGCCAGCTACCCAGAGCAGACGGAGCGCCAAGTGAGGAAGGCTAGCTCCCACAGCACCCCAGATGCCTTCATCAATCCCTGCTGGCTGGCTCCCAGATGGGACCCCCACCCCTGGGGTGGCTCAGCCTGCCCTGCCCCCACTGCCCACCTGGGAGCTGGCCCAGTCTCGGTGCTTTTCCCGACCGATCTCTTTGGGGATGTGATTCATCTGTGTGATCCACACGAACCAGTGGCTCTCCAGGACCCTGTGGAGGAAGGCTTGCCACTGCCCTGTGTCCAGCTCATCACTCAGGCACCATGAGCGGAGGCTGGAGGCTGCAGTAACCCAGACCTGGGCCTCAGCTTCCTGATCTATACAACGGGATTGTGCCAACTCTCCCCTCGCAGGGGTTTAAAGCAGCTGCATGGAGTGTGTCCGCCGTGAGGCTGAGCCCAGAACCCTGCTCAGGATGTAGACACCGCAGGGCTGCTGGCAAACCTGGCTATTTTCCCCAGACCCGCAGCCCCTGGGCTCCTGCCACTCTCATGTTCATTCAATTCCTCAGCCATCCAGGGAGGCAGTCCTGCTGTGCCTGTTCCGCAGATGGGGACACGGAGGCCCCAGTGGTGGAGGGCTGTGGTCAGTGTCACCCTGCTGCCTGGGTGAGTTCCAGTTCCCTGCCACTCCCAGCCCGACCATACCTGACAGCCACAAAGAGGAACAGCACCCCAGGGACGCCGTAGAAGGGAGCATAAGACAAGAAGAAGCGGAAGTAGAAGCTGGCGGCCCAGAGCAAGTCCTGCAGGTGAGAGTAGTGGTGTTACTGGGTAGCCTTGAGGCAACCAGGGTCTGGGAGCCTGGGAAGTGCAAGGTAGGCCATTCTGCACCTCATTTTTCTCAGCTGAGTAAAGTGACAAGGCCCCTGCCCTGCCTGCCTCATGAGGCTGGCCATATGAAGGTGCCATTTGTCTCCTGGGGTCCCCCTGACTGACTAATCCCTGGCAGAGCCAGCCCAGTGGATTCCTGTCCAGGGAAGACAGTCCAACATAAGAGACCCACAGTGTGACCCATGCATGCACGCTCGCTCTCATCCTCCACACACATATGTACAGATTCCACTGTCATGAGCACACGCTCTCCTTTGGCACACACAGACATGTACCACACCATCACCTGCACACACTCCCTCTTGCACACACAGATATACCACACTATCACATATGCAGTAACTCCACCTGCACACACACCACACTATCACATGCACTCACTCTCCCACTGCACACACACACCACACCATCACCTGTACACACTCTCCTCCTATACATACACACCCCCCACACTATCATGTGTACAAACTCTCCTTCACACACATACACAAACACCACACCATCACCTGCACACACTCTCCCACTACATACACACACACACCACATCCATGCATGCATACTCACTCCTGCACACATATCACACACCATATGTATATACTCTCCCCCTGCACACACATGCAGACCATCACATGTAGGTGTTCTCCCCCTGCACATAAACACACATCCCACACCATCACATGAACACTCTCCCCCTGCACATACATTGTTGTGCACACACACTTCCCCCTACACACAGATATATATAACACCACTGCAAACGCACACTCACTCACCCTGCACACACGAAGGTACCACACCATTGCCCACACATACTTCTTCCCCCTGTACACACACACATACCACACCATTGCATGCTCCCTCTCCCTTGCATGTACACACACACCTCACCATCATGAATATGCATGCACATCTGTTATCATCATGGACAAGCGTGGCCTTCCTAAAGCCCTACCTGCCACCACAGCCATCCACCTGGAAGCCCTGAGCAGAGACCACCCCCACTCACCATCCACCGCATGCACACCAGCATGTACGCCAAGTTTTCCACTTCAAAGTTCACCAGGGTGAGCAGCGGCGGGCCAACTGAGGAAGGGATACAAGATGGCTTGGGAGCAGGGCTGGGCGCCCAGGCAAGTCAGAGAGTGGGAGTTGGGGAGTGGGGCGTTGGTGTTGGTCCCACCTAGCTGGGATGACCCTGTGCCACCCACAAGGCCTAGTCTGCACTCAGTCCCTTGGTGTTCAAAACTTCCCCAGACACCCTCACCCTACGCCTTCCCCTGTCCTGTCTGTGGCAAGTCAGGGACCAGCCTTGCATGCTCTCACCTTGGATCCTCCCCTAAACCCTCTAGGGCTCTGGACCACCCTGAAATGACAGCAGGAAGGGATTCTCAGGATGGTCTAGGGAAGCTCCGAGCAGGGCTGTGACTGCATCTGGTAGGAAAGCATCCCAGGCAGGGGGCGCAGTCAGGGCAGAGGCCCAGGGAGGGTCTGTGTGGGGAGGACCCTGCCTCAGCTCCTTGCCCAGCCATGTCCCAGCAGGACACATGGACACTCACTCAGGAGGAAGTACAGGTGCTGGTGGTTGTAGGGCAGGTACCTGCGTTTCTTCTTGCCATACTGTGGAGACAGGGGACAGCTGGGGAGGGCAGCTCTCATGCCCTGCCAGGCAGGGTCAGGGGCTGGCTAGGGCAAGGGTCAAAAGGCAAATCTAGACTCTAGCCAATGGGACCCTCTTCCCCAGCAGGTGTTGGAGGAACACTGAGGCAGGGACTGGGGCTGTGCCACAGTGGTCCCCCTCAAACTGCAGTTGCAGCCCATGAGCGTCCAGATCCCTCCCCATGGACCTCAACGGAAGACTCTCCCAGGAGGAAGACGGGTGCCACGGTCACATCTGGGTCTTTGTGGACAATGTTGGGCTTGGCATGGTGCTGGAAGTGACGGAAGTTCCACCAGTGGGCCGAGAAACCCTGCGGGGGGCGGGGGGCGATGGGGACTCTCAGGGGTGGGAGCAAGGTGGTGTCCACTGCTCCACACCCCCACACTTGGGCAGAGCCGGCATGGCACCCCCCACTCAGTGGCTCGCTGCCCACTTTCCCTACACCCACCTTCAGCTGCCCCATCACAAACTGCTGGGCCAGGTGGTTCCAGCGGGACTTCCGGAAGACAGAGGCATGACCCAGGTCATGCTGCAGACACCAGCTCTGGGCCTGGGAGAGAGGGTGGTTGGGTCAGGAGCAGGCAGCTTGCACCAGAGGGGCCTGGCTCCGGCCAGGATGAGTGGGGTGGTGCCCGTGGGACAGCTCAGCTCTGGGGAGGTTGAGGGGCAGCAAGCCCACCATGGAAGCTGTGACTGAGGTGTTATTAGGTAAGGAGCTTCCACAGGCCCACTCAAAAAGCAGCCTCACCCTCAGACACATGACTGATGGGGCCCTCTGGCTGATCATTCATTTGTTCATTCATCATCCATTCATCTAACCATTCAACAGATATGTCCCGAGTGCCACACACAGGTGGCTGCAGAACAATGGTGAGGTCACCTGAGAGAGGGCCAGGATGAGAGCAGCAAGGGCGCTGGGCACCCAGCCAGGGCCCAGGAGGTAGACAAGGAGCCAGGCGAGCACCTCCATGGCGAGGATGTGGCCCAGCAGGAGCGCAAAGAAGGCCGGGTTGGCCTCAAACAGCTTCATGTCCTCGGCGGCCTGGCGCAGGGCTCGGAAGTCCTCCACCAGCTGTGCCTGCACAGGCGGGGGGCCGGTTAGCTGAGGAAGCTGGCCCCAGAGGCCCCCCACTGATCCTCATGCCTCTGATGTTGCCCCCAGGGCCCTGTCCGGGCAGCCAATGTACAACAGAGAGCCTGGCTGTGCGCTGGGGACCTGGCTGTGGAGGAGACCCCCAGAGGTGTGGGGTGTGGGAGAAGCAGAGAAAGCCAGAGTGGGGGACCCATAGAGACCAGCACTTCAAAATCATTGTGGTGGGGATGCTGGATCCAGAACAGGGAAGGGGCTCACCTAGGGACCCCACAAGTGCCTGGCCAAGCCAGATCTGGTACCCTGGCGAGGGTCGCTACAGTGCAGCCCTTCCCAGCAAATTCAGGTGGAGCTGTTCCGGGCAGTGCCCTCACCCCTGAACCCCGCTCAGGGCCTGGCCCTCCAGCAGGGTTCTGCTCACATTTTGGGGTCCATCCAGGCTGGGCTCATCCGGTGCCAGCTCACCAATCAGCAGGGGCTGCAGGAACTTGCGCACGAAACCAAGGTCAGAGTGGAAGGCACGGAAGGCGTCCTGAGGGAGAGCGGATGGATAGTCAGGTGGACAGACAGACAGATGGAGTAGCACCCGGGGCGACAGGCAGAGACACGGTGTACAGGACTGCTGATGGACTGGCAGGGTGGACAGACAAACGGAGAGAAAGTCAGTGAGTTACGTAATGGTCACAGGAACAGGACCAAGTGGGTCAGCCTTGGCCATGAGCCTCTCTGGTCCTCCCCAGGTGCCCTGCCTGACACGCCTTCTGCTTAGTCTAGCACAGGGGGACAAACCTGGGTGAAGGTACAAAAACCTGGATTTATGGAAAGACTTCCCTGGGATATTTCAAATCCATCCACCAAAGAGTCTGCCTTTTCCCTGATCTCTGGAACGCGTCCTTAAATCACATAGTTCTGGAACAGAGAAGACGTGTGGAAACAGTCCAAAGGACTAAGGAACCATGTGAATCCCAGCCTCCACGGTCCTCAGACCAGAACTAGATGGTGCCTGGCCATGACTGCCACCTGCTTTGACAGGGATCACAGCAGAAGGTCCTGGATAGAGTGGGAGGAAAACGTGGAACAAAGCCCACACCTGGTCTGACAGGCACTGGTGCGGCCCCCGAGACTATGGCCCTTAGACCCCTTCAGTCCTGGAACTGAGCTCACCCCTGAACCTTGTGTCTCAATTGTCAGCCAAGTGACAGACAGAACTGTAAAGTGAACAATAACACCAAGGAGGTAAGTACCCCTTAGAACAACCAACCATTCGAGATCCAAAGGGCTGCATTTGCCAGGAATAAAGCTCAGAGCTGGTGGTTATAATTCATCTTCCTTCATGAATTTTTACAGAAAGAGAAAATTTTAAAAAATATGATGGGGGGGTGTGGTTCAAAGCTTTTTTAATAAATGCTCTTCGATGGTTATTTAAAAATACAGAAATAAATAAACCACACATTTCACTGCTGCATGTAAAAGATTTGGGCCACAAATATTAGATTCACCCAATTCTTAGAAACACAAGCCGTAGGTAAAGCATGGACGTGTGATGCGGGAACACGGAGCCACACCGATTGAGTTCTTCAACAGTTAAACTCATTTGACTTGAAAGGAGTAGAAAATAGACTAAATAGATAAATAAGTGAAAGAACCATCTAACATCCCCGTGATGCCCTGTAACAGCTGGAGGTGGGGGTAGGGGTTACAATGCAGAGGAAGGAAAGAGAAGAAAGAGGATTACAGTGGCAGGGGAGATGGAAGGAAAAAGAGCCAAGGAGAGGGGCCAGCCAGGGAGGGCCAGACAGTTCTGAAGGCTGTAAACTTGAACGTCACACCTAACCCATTGCGGTCCTGCGCATTCCGACTCAGGGAGACCCCATGTGTTACAGAGCAGAACTCCTCCATAGGGTTTTCTTGCCTGTAATCTTTACGGAAGCAGATTCCAGGCCGCTGGGTGGGTTCGAACTGCCAACCTTTCGGTTAGTGGTCAAGTGCCAACTGTTTGTGCCACCCAATTAATTGTTCACAGTGCCGCAACTGATTTTTATCCTCACACTTTGAGAAGCTCTCTCTGAACAGGTTAGCCATAGCCACACGGCAGCCCCAACTGCAGAAGCAGTGACTGGGGCAGTGTGTCCCCATGGGCCCAGGAAGGTGACTGACTGAGGGGCCTCGGGGCTGCTAATGGAAGCACTTCTGAAAGGGGCTTAGTGCAAACAGGGGCCTCCTATTGTCCTCAGGCTAATGAGCTTTCCAGCTTCTGGCCTGTATGAAAACAGAAGTAACAGCCGCCCCCATAATCACTGCCCACATCTCTGCAGTGTCCTGGGGGAAGGAATCCCCTCAGTCCCCTCTGGTCCTATTCAGGGGCCGCTCCTGCAGGATCCACCTTGAGGGGCCCCTTTCCTGCTGCCTGTTTCTTACTGGCTCAGGGCAGCCTGGAAATCCAGGGGAGGGGGCGGATGTTCTACAAATGAGCTGGGTCCTTAGGGAGGCAGACTTGGGGACCTCCCTGGAGCTCAATGCAGGGGACCTCAATGCCTGAGTGCAGACCTCATTTATTCTGGGGGTACGCAAGGTCTAGACACTGAAGGAGTGGCAGCCAAACCAAGAGAGAAGTGGAGACTGGAGACCCACATGATTTTTTTGCCCAGGGCCACAGGAGGAGCTGGGGCCCCGCTACACACCCAGAGGCATCTCCAAAGGGCTTGTGTGCCAAACCCAATGCCCCTGTGAACCTCTTGAAGGTGGCACTCTAGGTCTCTAGTTGGGTGGAACTGCTAGAAAAAAGAGGGTTCTCCTAAATGTACTGGAGGCCTGGTAGTACAGTGGTTAACTGCTTGGCTAACCGAAAGGTCAATGGTTCAAATCGACCAGCCGCTCCATGTGAGAAAGATGTGGCAGTCTGCTTCCGTAATGATTTATAGCCTTGGAAACACTATGGGGCAGTTCCACTCTGTCCTACAGGGTCACTGTGAATCAATTTGACAGCAATGGGTTTTTATGGGCCCCCTAAATGTAACTTCCTGGTAACAGAGACAGGATATGTTCACCGTGTTGTCCTCAGAGACTGGCACAGAGCAGGTGTGAATGAATACATGGACAATAGCAGGAAAAACAAACAACCATTTCATTGGTAAGAAACTGAGGCTCAGAGTGTGGGCATACCTGCCCAGGTCACAGAGTTAAGAGGCAGAACTGGGATTCGAACCCAATATGCTTCCTCATGGTCCCTACTAACCTCAGAGTGGTTCCATGGGCCACCAGAGCCCCTGCGCCATGCCCCAGCCTCCAGTTCCACCATGAGCTCTGGGTAGCTTTGCTGTCAGGGCCAGGGCGGGGCACTCAAGCCAGCCTGGCCTGGTGAGATGTGAGCCACCACCACTTACCGGCTGTGACTCCTCAGAGAAGCCCATACCCACCTCTACCTTGTGTTTCCTCATCAGTAAAACAAGAACCACCGGGGACCCTCTTGTGGGGGGTGGGAGGCCGAAGCTAGCCACTGCAGGTAAGGCACTTAACTGTGGGGCGTCCCCCAGTGTGCCACCATGTCACCTGTTATT
>NW_006921717.1:7292300-7297918 GCF_000298275.1 Orycteropus afer afer | reverse complement strand
CTCCCCAGGGGCTGCCAAACCCAAACCACACCCAATGCCATCAAGTCCAATGCCCAACTCAGAGTGACCCTTAGGACAGAGGAGAACTGCCCCATCCGGTTTCCAAGGTTATAATCTTTATGGAAAGGAGCTCTGGTGGTGCAATGGTTAAAGCATTCAGCTGTAACCAAGAGGTCAGAGGTTTGAACCCACCAACCGCTCAGCAGAGAAAGATGCCACATCTTTCTGCTAACAGCAGTCTGCTTCCGTAAAGATTGACAGCCTTGGAAACCCGATGGGTTAGTTCTGCACTGCCTTACAGGGTTACTAGGAGTCAAAACTGACTTGGTGGCTAGTGGGTAATGTTTACAGAAGCAGACTGCCCATTTTTCTCCCATGGAGCAGCTGGTGGGTTCAGACTACCAACTTTCTGGTTATAGCAGACAAGCACTTAACCACTGCACCACCACGGCTCCCTCCTCAGAGGACACCCCCTGGTAGTCCCTCCCTCCCTCTCTCTAGCTGTGGCAGGATAAACGAGGGACTTGTGCCCTCCACCCAGATGCTCCTTCTCGTCCTCTTCCTGGCAGCCTTCCTGAGAGGTCAGTAGGGGAAACTCTATCACTATCCTCATTTTAAAGACAAGGAAACTGAGGCCCACAGCTCCGACCACGCACGTCTAACTCTACCCACGAAGCCAAGCCCAGCTCCAGTGCAGTGGCCCCCAGGAAGCCTCCCTGTCCCCCAGCAGCCCCAGGGTACCTGTGCTGGCATACCCGTTAGGTTCCTCTCCACCTAGCGTCCTTGGCTTCACAGGTGTCACTGACCCAGTAATGCCTTCAAAGTGGCTGGCCCTCTGCACTTAGTCCCCTCCCAGCACTTATCTCTGGCTCTTCCCACTACTGCAGCAGAAGAGCGTGGCGCCCAGGGGTTCAGCTGCTGCTAGCGCTCTGCTCGGCACACTGTACCCCCACCAGTGCAGGGCTTCTCCCTGGGTGAGGGAGGCAGGGACTGGGAGCAGGGCACCCGTGGGATGGGGGTATTGCAGAAAACACCCATGGGAGCCCCATGAGGTCACCCTTCATGGGGAGTGGCTGTTAGGCACCAGGGTCTGGAGGCAGTCAGGGCAGTGAGTGGAGGCAGAGTGTGGGCCCTAGGGCAGACCGTCTGGGTTCAGAGCCAGCACCACTTCTTCTAGGACAGGACCTAGACCAAGCAAACCAAACACCAAACCCAATGCCATGGAGGCGATGGCGACTCAGGTTGACCCCATGGGGGTTCCTCTGCTGCCCACCCTCACTCCAGAGCCTCGGATCCCCCTGCCCAGTCCTGCGGCTTCCCAACTTCCATCCAGACACAGACCCCCCTTCCTTCTAAGGCCTTCACTTCAAAGGCCACAGGAAGGGCACACCACCTCACCCATTTACAGCCTTGGTCTCCTCATCCACAAAATGGGCTAACAACAGTACTGACTTCACGAGAATGTCGTTAGACAGTGTGTAAAACACTCAGAGCAATGCCTGCTCAGTAACTCTGAGCTGCAATTACCACGATGAAGCCTCTGGCGGCATCTCTACCTGCCCATAGGTCAGGCCCAGAGGAGTTGCCTGGATGGAGGGTCTTAGGGCAGAGAGTGGGGCTACCCTCCTCCAACTGTCCCCTTAGGGTTCAGGTGGAGGGGACCCTGAAGGCATACTGGATCTTGGATCTTACCCACACCTCTTAATGCCCTCACCCTCTCTCTGGCCAGGGAAATGGACTTTCCCTCCACGTCGCTGAAGGAGCTATAGAAAGTGCCAGTTCACAACCCCTTGGAATCAGGGCTTTTGTGACTACAATAATAACCAGGCACCCTATAGTTCACCCCAGGAGGAAAGCATTCTTATCCCCATTACGGTGACAGGAAAACAATCCCAGAGAGGAAGGGAAATATCTAAGGTCATAGAGTGAAGCCAGGCCTGTCCCATCTCTAAAGGCAACACTGAGCTCAATCCTAATGGCCCCTACTGGGGTGTCTGCTTTCCACTCCACCTGTGCTTTCTACCCTGGTCATAAGCACCCTTCAAGGCCAGTTAGTGGCCACCTCTTTCAAGTGGCCAGCCCTGATGCCCCAGGCGAGCCAGGTTCCTGTCATACTTCTTTCTCTTAGCCCCCTGCCCTTCTGGGAGGTTTTGCCTCCCCCATGAAATAATTACCCAGGATTCCCAACTGCCCCAAGAGTCCCTGTAAATGTTTATCAGAGAGGTTTCCTTTGCTTTTCTGCAGCCCTGCAGGGCTCCTTTTTCCCTACAGGCCCGGGCCCCTGCTCCTCTCTGCCTCATTGCCCACCCCTCTCCTCTCTGCCCTCCTGGCCACATCCACTGCCATGCTCTTCCTTGAACTCTCCAAGCAAAGCCTCACCTCTGAGGCTTGGTTCCCCTTGATCCCTCTGCCAGGAACTTGCTCCACACCCCCGCCCCTGCCCCAGAGCTTCACACTTTTAGTTCACAGCTACAGCCTCAGTGTTTAGAACAGAGTTTGGCACAATGAGAGATGCTCACTGAATGTCAGCTGATGGATTTCATGGTTAAATAACAGAAGAATGAATGAATGAAGTAAACCAAGTGGTAGTATAGCATGGTGGTTAAGAGCACGGGTTGTGGGTGCAAATCCCAGATCTGCCAGTTTTCTCACCTGTAAAGAGGAAGTAAAAGGAACAGCCCCAGCCTCCATAGGCATATCTTGACGATTAAGAGAGAAATTATCTATAAAGGCAATGCCAAGTTCAGAGGCTGGCATGTAGCAGGGGCTCATGCCGGCCCTGGGAGGCTGTGGCTAGTGGCGGCCTGGCCATGCCCCTCCCTGGCTGGCTCCTCTGTTCTCAAGCCGCCCATGACCCTCAGCCAAACCTGGCCAGAGGCCCAGAGTGCTCTCCCCAGGGCGCCGGCTTTGTATCCCAGGATGGCCACAGGCTGACTTCATGGCACAGGAACTCTGGGAATTTCCTGGCTGGAAGACTTCTATTGCCTGGACATGAGAACAGCTGAGGGGTGGGTGGGGCTGGTGAGAGATGGCTGCCAGAACAGCCCTGGGAAGAAAGCTGTCCCACCCCCACCTGAGCTCCAGGGCCGCGGATGGGACATCTGAGGTCTGGGCTCAGCCATATACCTACCAGCGCGATGAGCCAGTTCTACCCTTGGTCTGCCCTGTGGGCCCATCATGGACAAAGCCACTACACAGCCCCTTTGGCCGGAATGGACCAGGTATTTTTGGCAACTCCAGCCCAGTGTTTGGGTCTTGTGGAAGCTAAGAGATGGCCTAAAGTCACTCCTTCCTGTTACAGACAAGGCCACCCAGCAAAGGGTTGTCTGTGCCATGGTTGTTGCACTGCACTCGACAGTTTACAAGGCACAGCCACACTTATCTATCAGCAACATTTACTGAGACCAACTTCCATGTGCCAGTCCCGGGGCCACGGGCTGGGGAAGACGCTGGCCTGCCCTCAGTGAGCTTACTGTCTGGCCCATCTCCCCCCATTTTACAGATGAGGAAACCAAGGCTCAGAGGAGTGATGGACCTGGTTCAAGGTCACTCCAGTGGCAGAGCCAGGACTCAGCCCAGACAGCAGAGAGGTATTAAAAAAGAAAGAAAGAAAGAAAGAAAGAAACTTGGAAAGCAGACCTTACTGGGCACAAATCAGTCAGAAAACCATCAGTCGGAGGCCTTGGGGTTTCATGCAACATGTAAGACAGGAACCCCTTGGCCTGGGACCAAACTAACCAAAACCAAACTCACTGCCATCGAGATGGTTCCAATTCATAATGAGCCTCATTAGGTTTCCAAGGAGGGTAAATCTTTACAGAAACAGATTGCCCCATTTTCCTTCTGCAGAGTGGCTGGTGGGTTTGAACCGCCAACCTTCTGATTAGTGGTCAAATGCCTTAGGCACTGCGCCACCAGAGCTCCTTAATGCTTTCTGTGTTTCTTCTTCTCACCAGCCCCCATCTTGTCCTGCAGGTCAGAGGTTGAGAAAAGCCAAAAGGGGTACTCCTAGACCATAGAAGGACAGCCAGGGTTCAGATGGGCTGAAAGAGGAGTGCCTATGATACACACACACAACCACACACACACACACACACACAGACACATGCAGGCGTTTGCACACATAGGAAACCTCCCCTCATACACACAGACGTTCCCACATATACACGCCTTTCCCCCAACCCCTTCACACACATGCAGGCCTGCACGTGCACCCACATCCACACAGGCTGCCACACGCACTGGCCCACAGGCCACTTCAACTCTGGAGCTGCGTTTCTCTCTCCGCCAACGCCCAGCCCCTCAGCATCCACGCCCATGGCTTTCTGCTGTTTCTAGTTTAAGACTTGCCTCCGAGTGGCTTCTGACCCTAAACCCTCCACTTCCAGGGCTGAAGTCAGGAAGAAGGACTTTTTTCGCTCAACAAGTCCTGCAAAGACTGCCCAACCCGTGGAAGAAGCGGTGGGCAGAGGCAGGCAGCCCTGATAATGTGGATGCTGGCAGCTGGCACGGGAGCCCACTGTCTTGCTGCCTAGAGTTCCCCACTAGGAAATCATCCCCTTGAAGACCTTCCTGGTACCCAGTGTGGCCAACCTAAATGGTCAAAAACATCACGGTCCCGCCCCCACTGTCCATTTGGGGGACAGAGGGAAAGGGGCTCTCAGGAGGAAACGCATTTCGACATGTTGCCCCATAGCTGGCCCCCTGCCACCCAGTCTCCCTGGGCCAAGCCACAGCCATTCTTGACCAAGACACGTCCAGACATGGTTGGGAAGAAAATGCCGGGGTCCCCAAGGGCCAGTCTTTTCCTAGTGTGACTGTGCTTCCGGACGAGGCCCACCCTGGCTGGCTAGCACAGTCCTCCCACCTGCAGCTGCCAGCCCAGGAGAGGTGACTCACTGTCCCCACCCCCCAGCAGCTCTGGGGAAAGCCTCCATCTCCCAGCCCCCAGCTGCTTACAGTGCCTCCTTGCCCGGCCCCAAGCACCCAGCTTGGATGACCTGCTCTAGGGCAGCGAGAACTGAGACAGGGAACATCACGGCAACAGAGAGGACCTGTGTCCACCATGACATACCCACCTGGGAGCCCCTTTCTCCCCTACAGACCTGCCCCAGTCCAGCCCTGGGAAATGGCCGGGTACGTGGGTCCGCCCTGGAGGGACAGGGCCTCCTCACTCCCCATCAGGCCCCAGCCTCGTCCATCCCAACTCTGGTTCCCCGGCTGGAAGGTCAAAAGTCAGGGCGGAGAGAGAGGATGATGCTAAGGTCTTGCAGGTGGAGCGGGGGGCGCAGCGCCCACCACCCAGGCCCCAGAAAGCAAGCAACAGGCTCGGTCCCCGCCGCGGTGAGTTTTCTTACCGTGGCGTCCTCCGCGCCGTGGTGGCCGATGAGGCGGCTGCCCCCTGGGTGCCTCTGCGTCCAGCGGCTAATATCGTAAACGCGGCGCTCCACGACCAGCCACTTGTCACCCGGCAAGTCGTGCGAGCGGATCTGCTTCCAGCGGAAGGTTGGCAGTGGCGCCCCCCGCGGCTGGGGGCTCCTGCCAGGCTCCTCGACATCGCCCATGGCCGCGGGCCCGAGTGCTCGGGGACCCTGGAGCTGCCCGAGCGAGGTCCGAGC
>NW_006921717.1:7289528-7291970 GCF_000298275.1 Orycteropus afer afer | reverse complement strand
CCACGGGGCCCGGCGCGGAGCCCGGGTCTGCCGCGGCGGGGCCTGGGAGAACAGTCCGAGGATGGGGTAGGGGGGACCGCTTACTCCCGAGCGCACAGAGGTGGGGATACTAGCCCGGGGTCACTGTAAGCAGCCTTCAAACAATGGGCCCCCGCAGGGCCGGCTTACCCTATCAGCAAGGTCCCCCCAATCTGCAGTGCACAATTTCACCTGTCCCCCACCACGGCAAAGACGTGGTAAAAAAAAGAAAAATGTGAAATTGCTCAGCAGAGACTAGTAAATAAACACCATGAAGCCCACCAGTGCATACCGCGTTGACTGGCTAATCCGCTCCTGCGTGGAGAGGCTGCGGTCAGGACAGGAGGGACCAGCCCCACAGCCAGCCCTGAGGAGCTCTAACTGGGCCCACTCACCAGAGCTGCGGGATGGCTCCATGGCCACTGCGGTGGTCACTGAGCGGTGGGTAGGTATAGGAAGGTGCCAGGGCCCAGGATGGGGGATGGAGTGCGCGCCTGTGGCTGGCTCCTCACCTTTATCCTCCATTTATTCTTAACATTTTTTCCAGCAGTTTCAGCATGTATCCTTCAGTGACACTGAACACATTCTTCGAGTTGTGCAACCTTCTCACCCTCCTTTTCTGAGTTGTTCCTCCCTCCTTAGCACAAACTCACTGCCCTCTAAGGTTTTTATCTCATCTTTAGAGCTGCTGTTGTTGATTTGATCTTGCAGAGATAGTTCTTAAAAAACCCACAATGCTCAAGGCAGACCCTTTTTGTTTACTAAACTATTGCTCACTTTACGATGACTTCAGGTGATATTTTATGTTGAAGGTTGAAAGATTATCTCTGTGCAATAGTTCCAGGGGTTCCGCCACCCTCCGTGGCTCCAGAAAGACTGGATTCCATGAGAATTTGAAATTCTGTGCCGCGTTTTCCCCTCTTTGGAATTCTTCCAAAGCCTCTTGGTTCTCCAGTGCTGTTCTAACAGACATACCAAACGTGGATGGCTTAACAGACAGGAATTTATTCTCGCCCTTTAGAAGCCTTGGGTTCAGAGTGCTGGCTCTGGGGGCTGGATGAAGGCCCCTGGACCTTGGGCTTCAGCTCTGCCCTCCAGGCCCCACTGGAGCAAGTGGAGGCTTCTCCTGACTCAGGCTGCCGCAGGCTGCTGAGGCTGATGAACCCAGGGTCGGCAGGTAAAACGGCTCAATCTCCAGATCGGCCGGCAACACGGCAGGCCACTGGTTCAAGTCCAGGCACTGGAGATGAAGACGTGGCCAAATGCAGGGTACTGTGCCAAAAAGCTAGAGATCTTCCTCAAAGCTTCTCCTTATGCACTGGAACCAGGCCACACCCCGAAGGCAACTATGGCACACTCACAGCAGATTCCACCACGGAGGTGATGACAGTCTCATCATGGGGAATAACTACATCCCAACCACGCAAAACCATAGCCCAGCAAAGTTGACATACAGCCTTAACTACCACAGGATCTTTGATCAAAATGTTCAGTGAGGGTAGCCGGGCACCATTCAGTTCTTCTGGTCTTCGGCCAAGGACATAGTAATTCATGGAGGCAATTAGGCTTCCTATTGTTGTTGTGCAGTCGAGTTGGAACCAACTCATAGTGACCCCTCCCCTCCTTGGATTTCCGAGGTAGTATCACTACGGCAATAAATCACCCCATCTTCCTTCCGAGGAGGGGCTGATGGGTTTGAACCGCCAGCTTTTTGGTTCGCAGTCAAGTGCCTTAGGCACTATACCACCAGAGCTCCCATTAGGCTTCCTATCCTCCTCCTATTCCTAATTTTTCTTCTTCTTCTGTTGCTCCAGGTGAATAAAGACCAATTGTTGTGCTTTGAATGGCTGCTTGCAACCTTTTAAGACCCCAAGCATGATGCCGTGAACTAGGAAGTGGAACAGAAGCACTAAACGTTATTAGGCCAATTAACTAGGATGTCCCAGTCCCATGGAACCATGACTTTAAACTTCTAAACCAAGCAACCAAATCCCATGAAGTGTTTAGTTGTAGAGAAGTAGCCTCATCTGCTTTTTTCATGGAAGCAGACTGACACATCTTTCTCCTACAGAGCGGCTGATGGGTTCGAACCACCGACCTTTCGATTAGCAGCCCAATGCTGGCATTGTTGTACCCCACTCTTTGTGTAAAGTAGAGTGAAAAGGGAAAGGGGAGGAAAGAACCTATCACCATTCACCTCCCTTTTTCCCACCCTCCTGCCCCTGGTAACCACTGATAAACTTTGTTCTCCATACATTTGCCTTTTCTTGTCTTTTTATATAAATGCCCTGTCATCGAGTTGGACCCGATTCATAGCGACCCCTCCTTGGGTTTCCGAGGCAACATCACTACGGAAGTAGATTGCCCAACCTTCCTTCCGAGGAGTGGCTGGTGGATTTGAACCGCCAGCCTTCTGGTTAGCAG
>NW_006921717.1:7261691-7287673 GCF_000298275.1 Orycteropus afer afer | reverse complement strand
GGATTCAGCAGGGTGGACCTCAGGACCGGCAAGTTCCCGGGAGATGGTGATGTGATGTTACAAGATTACACTTTGAGAACCCCAAGTCTATTTCTCTGATTAGCTAACATTTTATCTGGTCTAACAATCTGTAGAAAATCATTGTAGCTAATATTTATACAATTCCTGCAGACATGGAGTGAAGGGCTCTGGGCTTTTCTGGAGACCACTGGGAGAGGTGTGAGGACAGTTAGGCAGGCCCTGGATGTCACCATGTACTGAGCACATGTGTGTTGAGGAGAGGGCCCAGACCGGAGGAAGCCCTCTCCTGTGTAGAGATTCAGCTCCTCTGCCATCAGGCACCCACCTTCACAGGCCCTCCATGCTTAGGTGCAGCCCGGCTGGGGGGCACGCAGGGATTCCTTCCCTGGGGCAGCTGCTTGGAAACCTGGGCCCTGGCCATGCCCCAGCCTGCATACGTGTGCATTTGTGCATGTGTACGTGAGAGAGGTGGTTGTGCAGGTGATAAGACCCTAGATAGAGTTCCCCAGGGGGTGAAGCAAGGACTGGCCTGGGACCGTGCCACCCCCTCCAGCCACTTCATTGCAGCAGAGGGGAGAGGTGGCCCTGGCCTCCCACCCCCTGTGGTTGTGTGTTCCTAGTTTCTACTTCCTGCAATCTTCCCTGCAGGCCAGCCTGCGATCACTGTGCCTCTTCTGGCTTCCATGCCCATAAGTCTTGCAACTTTCAGGGCATCAGGAGCCTGGGAAAGCTTTAGACTCTATTGTTCCCAAACCCCCAACTCTTGGCAGCCGGGTCCACCAGAGCACTTGGAAAGGGAGAGGCCCCACTCGACATTCCTGAGCTGCCACGGGGCCACTGCCAGGGTGCTGGGTTTAGCTGGGGGAAGGGCCAGCTGAAAGGCAAGGCAGGGTCTGCCCAGCCAGAGCACTGGGGTGGGGGCTTGACTTCTGCCCCCGCCCCAGTCCCTGCTGCACTTACTTGGGCCTGCCTTCTCCCTGCCGCGAGCTATCACAGGGCCTCTTGTTGGACACACTGAAGTGCCTACTCCCTACCGAGGAGCCACCAGCCCCCATGGCGGAGCCAAGTGCCACCGGGCTCACCACATTGCCACAGCAGTGGACCAGTGGGGTGCACTGAAGAACGACGTGTTGGCCAATCAGAAAGTGCAGACCCAAAGCCAGGCTTCCGTTCTGCTGCAGATGCACGAATCCAGGTCAAACCAGAGCTTTATGACTTGGCATTAAGTTGAAGCTCACCATTCATTCCACGGGATGGATGAGCAAACCCTTCTGAGACAGGAGGGCCAGGGGGGCAGGGGCTGTAGAATTATGTAAGAACTGTTTGGGGCCATTTAGGGCAGAGCATCACAATAGCTATAGCAGAACTCCTTAGCGCACTGGAATGGAAGGAGCTACAGAGGCCAGTTAGCCTAATCTCCCCAGGGCACAAGGAGAAAACAGAGCCTCAAGGGCACAGCCCTGGCAGGAGTCAAGGCAAGATGGGCCGGGCAGATTGTAAAGTATGACCCAAAAGGAGGGATGCTTTGCTGCTGTTTGGAAAGCCAACGTGTGCCTGGGCTCGCAATCAACCCGCTCCACCCTCAGAGGCCAGAGGCTCATGCTGGCCTTCAAGAGATGGTTCACATGTGCCAAGGAGCTCTGGGAGCCCCGTGCCTAAGGCATTTGACTGCTAACCAGAAGGTTGGTGGTTCAAACCCACTAGCTACTCTGTGGAAGAAAGACTGGGCAGTCTGCTTTTGTAAAGATTGACTGCCCTAGAAACCCAATGGGGGTCTCTATGAGTCGGAATCAACTCAGTGGCAGTGAGTTTGGTATTTTTGGTTCACGTGTGCCAGGGGCACTTATGAGGCCTGAGTGGGTTACCTAGAAATCCACTTGAGAGGAACAACCCCTGTGTAGACAATGTCAGCTTACCCTCCCCACCCACCACCAAAGCCCTGAGTAGCTCCAGGGAGGAACCCCCACCCCCAGCCGGCAGAGCAGGGCTGGGGGCAGCTGTGGGGGGGGTCAAGAATGTGGGCCACAAGCCTAGGTTCAAATCCCAGCTCCGCCACTGCCTGAGCCTTGTGATATGGGTCATGAGCTTCATGAATGTGTCCCCCCCAAAGGATGTGTTGTGACTCCTAACCTCTAGACTTGTGGTCAGAGCCCTGGTGGTGCCGTGGTTAAAGCACTCGGCTGCTAATTAATAGGTCAGTGATTCAAACCCACCCGTCACCCTGCAGGAGAAAGATGAGGCGATGTGCTTCTGTAGAGCGCGGCCTTGGAAACCCTGTGGGGCAGTTCTACTCTTTCTTACAGGATTGCTGAGACAGAATCGACTCAATGGCAATGCTTCTGGTTTAGGGTAATACTTGTGGTTGAAGGAGCCCTGGTGGAGCAGTGGTTAAGTGCGTGGCTGCTAATCAGAAGGTTGGCAGTTCGAATCCACCAGCCGGTCTGCAGGACAGAGATGTGGTAGTCTACTTCCGTGAAGATTACAGCCTTAGAAGCTGCATGTTGTTGTTGTTAGGTGCAGTCGAGTCGTCTCTGACTCATAGTGACCCTGTGCACAGCAGAACGAAACACTGCCCGGTCCCACGCCAGGCTCATGATCCCTGCTATCCCTGAGCCCATCGTTGCAGCCACCGTGTCAGTCCATCTCTCTGAGGGCCTTCCCCTTCGTTGACCCTCCACTTTACCAAGCATGGTATCCTTCTCTAGGGAATGGTTCCTTCTGACAACATGACCAAAGTAGGTGAGACGAAGTCAGGTCATTCTCACTTCCAAGGAGCATTCCGGCTGCACTTTGTCTGGGACAGATGTTAGTCCTTTTAGCAGTCCATGGCACTTTCTGCATTCCTCCCATTTTTGTTGGCCCTCCACTTTACCAGCATGACGTCCTTCTCCAAGGAGTGATCCCTTCTGACAACACGACCAAAGCACATGAGACAGAGACTGGCCATTCTTGATTCTAAGGACCGTTCCGGTTGCGCTTCCGAGACAGAGTAGAACCCTACGGGGGCAGGGCTATTCTGTCCTCAAAACAAACAAACAAATAAACTCACTGCCATCGAGTCAATTCTGACTCATAGCCACCCCGTTGGGTTTCCGAGGCTGTAAACCTTTATGGAAACAGATTGCCCCTCTTCCTCCTGCAGAAGGCTGGTGGTGGTGGGCTTGAGCCACTGACCTTCTGGTTAGCAGTCAGATGCCTTACCCACTGCACCACCTGAGCTCCTTTATTTTGTCCTAGAGGGTTGCCTTGAGTTGGAAACAAACCCAAGGGCTACAGCACAGTGTGGGTTTGTTTTTCGGATTTGGGAATGGGAGGGGTCGCTACGAGTCCGATAGACTCCAGGACTTCATGGTGGCAGGTTTGGTTTTTTTTTTTTTTTTTTGGTTTGTTATGTTAACAAGGCCGTTATCAGTATAGGGTGTGTCTTAAGGCATTACTTTTGAGACCTGCGATAGGCAGATAGGCTCTTAGGAGCAGGCAGAGATGGAGAGAGAGCTGTCACAGCACGTGAAGATCCTAGAGGAAAGGACCCAGAGAGAGACAAGGAGCCTCCCCCAGACAGACAGAGAGAAAGCCTCTCTGGGGAGCCAGAGCCCTGGATTCGGACTTCTCGTAGCCTAAACGGAGAAAATAAACTTGTTCATTAAAGCCTTAGTCGTAAAGCCACCCGTTAGTGGTATTTCTGTTATTGAAGCCCTAGGTAACTAAGACACCTCAGTTTCTCCTTTTTCTAAAGCACAAAAAGCCCACTGCCACTGAGCCGGTTCCAACTCATGTTGTTGTTGTTATGTGCCGTCAAGTTGGACCTGACTCATAGCGACCCCTCCTTGGGTTTCTGAGGCGCTATTACCAAGGAAGTAGATTGCCCAACTTTCCTTCCAAAGAGTGGCAGGTGGGTTTGAACCACCAGCCTTCTGGTTAGCAGTCAAGTGCCTTACACACTACGCTACCAGAGCTCCCATTCCGACTCATATTGACTCTATAAGATATAGCAGAATTGCCCCGTGGGGTTTCCAAGTCTGTAAATCTTTACAGAAACAGACTGCCTCATGTTTCTCCCACAGAGCCGCTGGTGGGTTTGAACTGCCGACATTTTGGTTAGCAGCCAAATATTTTAACCACTATACCACCACCAAGGAAGGGCCTAATTCATTGCCAGGCACCTCATAGGTGTTCAGTAAAAGAATTCTAGCATGCTGGTTAATACCATGGGCTCTATGGTTCATCCTTCCCCTGGGGCCACCATTCCTCTGTGGGACCTCTGAGCACCTGTCTATCCATCTGAAAAGGGGGGATGCTAATGAATGGGGATCCAGTGATCGAGCTCCTTTAAAGAGCTTGGAACCATGCCCGGCGCACAGTTCAGCGCTCAGAGATTAGCTACTGTTTGGGGACGCTGAGGCCAGAGTGTGTGTCCCTCTGTCCGTCACACACATCTCTGGATGTGTGTCGTCGGCCTGCTCTCAGTGGCCCCACCTGACAACAGGAGGGGGAGGCAGAGAATCTCTGGGGTGGGGCACCCCCAGGCCTCCCAAGTGTCACTGCATGCTTCTTTGGTCCTGGGTGAGGCTGGACCAGGGGCCCAGAAGCTGGGGACAGAGATGGACCACTCAGGGCCCCGATCATCACCTTCTTCAGCCCCCAGCTGGCCCAAGGTTGCCACAGAGCAGGACAGATTTGTTCCAGAGGATGGGGGACCCTTCCCTGATGACCCCCTTGCCTTCCTGCTTCCTTTCCTCTTCCTGACACCCTGGGTATATGACTCACGCATTTGTTTTTCTTGCCAGTCTCCCCACTTGAGAGTCTAAGCTCAAACACCAGGTGTCCCCAGCACCAGGGACAGGAGTGGCCCAGTATTTGGTCAGTGAGTGAGTGGACTTGTGTGACAGGAGCCCTAAGGGGACTGGGGCTGGATGGGGATATAAGTCCCAGATGGAAGAGAGAGGGGGTCCTGGGGGTGGGGGGAGGAAGGAGCGAGTTGGTAGAAGTGGGAGGGGAGCCTGGGCTGAGGCTTCAGAGAAGGGGGTTCAGGGAAGCAGGAGACCTCCTGGGAAAAGGCTACTGGCCGGAGATGACAGAACAGAGGCCTTGTCAGTGGGTCCCAGCCAAACTGCAGCCAGCCAGACCTACCAGCCATGTGGCCCTGAGGCCACAGACCAATGGGGAAGGCCCCCTCGGGGTGTCACCAGTTCCAGAAGGCACCAGCTCACAAGCTGCTGTCCCCTCCAGGAACAGCACCCACAGGTGCGGCATCCACAGGTAGAGAGGGTTAGCCATCATAAGACACCTCCCCAGCCCGACCCAGAGCCCTCAGAGGACCCAGCTACCCCACCCTCTTCTACCTGTGTCCCCTGCCCCTTGCTGGAACATATGTAGGAGCAGGGCTGTGAAACCCAGAGCATTCAAGCCACACAGCCCAGCCTGCGCTGCTGCCAGACATCACCAATCAATCCTCGATGCTCTGACTCTGAGCTTCAGGTTTTAGCCATATTGGCCTGGAGTTGGCCAAGAACCCCTTCACCTGAGAGCAGGGAGACCCAGGGAGCGGCAGTGGCCAAGTCAGCCTCACACCTTCTCCCCTCCTCGTGGGGAGAGGGAGGCCGGGCTCATCCCCCCGTAGCCCCCAGCCCCACAGCACACTGAGGAGGCACTTGCTTGAGCAGTGGGTGGCGGATAGGGAGAGCCTCCAGGATTTGAGTTTAATCCCAAGCACGAGGGCAGGCAAGGGAAGGATTTGGTTTCGTTCCTTCAGATGCTCGGGCGGGCCTTGGCCTGAGCCCCAGCAAGCGGGAGCAAAGACGCGTGGCAGCCCGGCCCCTACTCACAAAGCCGTCCTTTATTAAATAGAAACTGCGTTACATTCCACTCAGAGGAGGAAATCCGGACATGGTGAGGGATGTGTCCAGGCTGGAGCCCCTAACTCTGGGCCTGCGTGGGCTGTGAGGGGGAAGCGGGGCCCAGGTCCTGCCTGCCCCACCCAGCCCTTCCTGCAGGGCCTGGAGACCCCAGTCCCTTGTCCAGACGACCACCCACTGCTGACAACAGGCATGAGCGTTCTGAGAAGTACCTGGGCTTTACTAAGAAGAAAAATGCCCCAGGGCTTCCTGGAAGCACTGGGCTAAGACTGGCGGAGGGCGGGAGGGGGGGCTCCTGACTTCATCTTAAGGAACCTCTAGGGGGAGGTTCTCAACCACACACAGGTTCACAGGTTCACAGGTTGGACTGGAGAGGATCTGGAGGTCCTGCCAGCCCCTCCCGGCCCTGCTGCCCTGTGAGCACTTGGGACAGCAGGGGACTTCGGGAAAGGGTGCAGGCAAGGCCAGGGCCAGTCTGGGGCAGTCAGTCCAATGGGGAGGCCACCTGTGCACTGGTTAAAAGGGGGTGGCCAGGGGGGAGCTGAGGCGCAAGATACACGGGAGATCTGGCCACCCCCAGGCAGGTCCCTTTTTCTCAGGACTTGGTCGTAACAAGGGCCGGGGACCCAGGAGGGGAGCTGGCTGCCCCACGTGCTCATTCCATGGCTGAGCCCCTGCGTCTGGTCCCCAGTTCCTCCATCTTTGGTGCTTTCTGAAAGTCTCCGGTGGGTTGTAGAACCCAGTGGGGAAGTGAGGAGGGTCGTCTGCGTCTGGCCTGGGATGGATACTTGGTGCTGGCTCAGTGCTATCTCTGGGGCCTGGCAGTTTGTCCATCCTGGGCAGACATTTGGCTTGTGGTTCAGTGCTGGCTCCAGGAGCCCACTTTCCTGTCTGTCTGTCTGTCTGTGCTGGGGCAGGTGTCTGCTCAGGCTGCGAGCCCCGTTCCAGGCCAGGCCACGCCCTAGGCCTCGTGAGGGAAGAAGCCCAGCTTGGCCAGCGACATCTCCTTCCGCAGCCTCATGACCTCCCAGAACATGGGCTCCGCTGTGGGCAGAGAAATGGTGACAGCTCAGGGACAGCTCAGTCAGACGCCTGCCCCCTCCCCTGGCTTCTGGGAAGGGCAGAAGACCCGAGAGAGAAGACTTCTGGGCTTTAGGACACTCAAGCCCTGACTGTGATGGGGCTGGTGGGGTGTTTCGGGGAAGGACAGAGCGTGGGTATGAGAACACCTTGGAAACTCACATACTGAATGCACACAAGGGATGGATGGGCCCTGAACTTGTGGGGCGTCACCCAGCTCCTGACCCAGGCACCTACACCACAATGTTACCCTCATCGGTAATGACCCCTGGCTGGGAAGCACACTCAACAGGTCCCTGAACAGTGGGCAGGGCCACAGTGTCCAGCCAAGTCCCTGGGAGGTGGCAGCCCCTCAGGTCCACACCCTGGCCTGGCAGGTATCAATGCCCTGTGTCTGCTGGCCTTGGTCTTCAGGGAGGGTTGACCCCAAACACCTTCTGCAGCAACTCAGACTGCAAACTGGCAGGGGGGGGAAGTCTCTAGGGAGCAAAGCTGGGTTGGAGGAGGGGGAGACCAGGCTTTGCAGAGGGCGGGATGGAGGGCCTGCCAGGAAGGAGCACAAGGAAAGCAAAGGCCTGGGGGCAGGAGGGGAGGCGGTTCTGTAAGCAGGGGACACCAGGCGGCCACACCAGGTGGGTGAAAGAAGCTCTTAGAGCCTTGAATGCTGGGCCAGTCACAGGAGCCTGTCTTCACAAGTCCTGGGAGCCAGAAGAAGACTGGCAGGCGAAAGAGCAGTCCCGCCCAGGTAGTAGAAGGCACCCTGGGGAGTTTCTTGTAGGTGGCATGGGCTGGGTGTCTCCCTCTGCAGCTGAACTCCCCACAGAATTCAGCACTCAGGTGGTCCACCAACCCTTTACTAACCCACCACAGGCCCCCTCACTGGCCTTCTGGCTGGGAAGGCCCAGTCCAGGCCAACCCAGCCCCCACCTCCCTCTCCTGGGCGCCATCCCTCTGCCTGCCACCAGGGGGCGCTCACCGTCCTGCCGCACGAGGCCTTGCTGGATGTATCGGATGTAGGTGAAGAAATTGCACACTGCTGTGATCTGCGGGCAGAACGGAAGAGGGGTGAGCAGCCAGCCCCGGATCCCCAGGACTCCCCACAGGCGAGGGTGCGTCTGAGGCCAGAGCAGGGAACCCCACGTTTCCGTCAGAGCCAGAAAATGCTCCCTGAGTCCGACAGGGCTGGCCTCCAAAGTTGTAATGAACGACTTCAATACGACTGCTATGGAGTGGCCTCCGGATCAGGGTGACCCTGTGTGTCAGAGAACTGCGTTCCACGGGGCTCTCAGTGGCTCTGTTTTGGGACATAGATCCCCAAGCCCTTCTTCCGAGGTAGACTCAACCCTCCAACCTTCGGTTAACAGCATGAACCCAGGGACTCCAACAACACTCCTTCTCCTAAGAAAGCAATGGGTGCAGATGACGGCTAACTAAACACACACACCAAATGAGGCAGACACGCTTACCATCCCGATTGCACAGGCGGGGAAAACAGGCTCCAAGAATGGAGCCCAGTGACTGCAGAGGTCACAGAACTAAGAAGCAGACTCTCCTCTGGTGGGGAAAGTGCTGTGGGTGCCCTTCCCAGGGCCCTTGCCACCAGCCTGGGCCCCATCTCCCAGCTGCTAAGAGCACTGGCCAGTAGGCTCCTAGATGCTCCTGTCTGCACCGCCTGTCCCTGCAGACCTCAGCCACTGACTGGCATGGGGCCATAAGGCAGGCCCCCTGGCCTCAGGCTGCAACCAACCCTGTGCTCCCCAGACACTGTGCATCAGGCTGAAGCCAAACCCCAGTAGAGGCCATACCCTTGCTGGCGTCCCCCCTCGGCCCCCACCCATCCCGCTTCCCTCACCCTTCTGAGAGCTGCACAAAATCTCCATCCTGGGCTCTGCCTCTTGGGAACCCAGCCCAAGGCAGTGTGGAAGGGGGCTGGTGGCTGTGCCCACAACCCCTCCTGAATGCCCAGTGCTCCACGGGGGCATGCTAAGTGTGGGGGAGAGGGGAAGTTCTGGGAGGTGGGGGGTGTGGGCGATGCTCTGGCTGGAGCAGGAGGTCAAAGTGGGGCAAGGGCTGGTGGCCCGGGCATAGACAGGGAGCTGTGAGTGTGTGGCAGGGCCAGGCAAAGAGCCTGGTGTGGCCAGTATACAGGGCACAACAAATGGAGGAGGGCATCTACAAGAGGCTGGGGTGGGAGAGGCTGGGGCGCCAGGCGTCTCTGGTGACAGCAGGGACCCATGGGAGGCTCATGGGCCAGGAGGAACAGGGGCGCGGTGTGTGTGTGGGGGAGCTGTCGTCCAGGGCTGTGCTTTGGGGAGAGAACATGCCCCTGCCTGCTGACTCGCAGCGCAGGTCTCTGCCTCAGGGCAGGGGGAGGAGGGCCACCTCTGAACCTCAGGCCCTTCTCTTCTCTCCCACCCCCTGCTGTGCCAGCACCATCAGACACACAGGCCTGGAGAAAACCCAGCGTCAAATGTAGTGTTATTTTGCCAGCCACGAGGATTTCTTACACTGGCCCCTCTGTTGAGCCCTGGTTGGGATGGGGACCCAAGGCTGTGGCCCCAAGTCCGTGGGGCAGGGGGCCGCAGCATAAAGAGACACGACCCAAGTGTAGAGATTTAAGGTCTTGGCAGGGTGGCTTCGGGCACACCCGTGACCCTCCTGAGCCTCTGAATCCCTTCCAGGAAGCAGGAGTTCCACGTGCTGCTGGGAGCACTGCCCACTGCCCAGGAGGATGCACTCACGGACCCCGGCCCCAGCCCCAGCCCAGATGTCCCCCTTTGGTCATACTGACCAGGAGGATGCACTCAAAGACCCCATGGTCCAGCCCCACCACAGCTGCTCCACTTTGACCACTGCCCTCGTCTCTAATCTGTTGCCTGACAATTGGGCCACTTTGTCCACTTTGGCCCTTCTTCCCCATGGGAGCCTCTAGTAGGGAGGGGAGAGGACAGCCCAGAAAGAGCCTGTCACATCGCTCCTGCACCAAGACTCAGGGTTCTCCAAAGGGGTTCCCTTTTGCCTCTTTCAATCCTAACGGTATACGCAAGTCTGTGGAGGAAGTCCAGCCAGAACGCTCCTTAGAAGTGAGGACGAGACTTCGTCTCACAGACTTTGAACAAGTTGTCAGTATGGACCATTCCTTGGAGAAGGGTACCATGCTTGCTAAAGTGAGGGTCGGTGAACAGGGGGAAGGCCGTCAACGAGATGGACTGACACAGTGGCTGCAACGATGGGCTCAGGCACAGCAACCATTGTGCGGATGTGCAGGACCGGGCCGTGTCTCATTCTGTGTTTCGTTCTGTTGCACACGGGTCGGTCTGAGTCGGAACCAACTCAGGAGCACCATCCAACAACAACGGTCTGTGAAAGGGGCCCTGGTGGTGCAACGGTCAAGCACTTGGCCGCTAACCCAAAGGCTGGCAGTTCAAATTCACCCAGTGGCTCTGCAGGAGAAAGACTGGGCAACCTGCTTTCCTAAAAATGACACTAGAGAGCCTTATGGCTTACCCGGAGGGAGCTGGAGGCTTAGAGAAGGTCAGGAATGAGCCCCGAGCCCCACCTGATGGGGCTGTTCTACTGTCACAGGGGACTGCCCTGAGTCCCAATTGACTTGATGGCACCCAGCAACAACAGACTATGAAGAGGACAGAGAGACAGAAGGGGACAGAGGATGGAAGTCACCTGTCTTCCAGCTCCAGCTCAGTGAGGTGACCTGAGGCAGCCTGAGTCACCAGCAGGTGAGAGTAGAAGCTGGGACTCCTGGAAGCCCTTTGCTGTTGCCTGGGTAACAGACAGGCCTCTGCACCGTCTCAAAAGCCTGAGCCTGGGAGCCTGGAGCCTGGGAGCCTGGAGCAGAGAGCTTTGCCCTGGGCCGTGTATCACTCACTCCCTCGGCAGGTGATGGATGTCCCTCCTCCCGTGATTACGTTTCATTCTTTTAGATGTGTCTTAGCAGACTGGAGAGACTTTCCCTTACTGGCTTTGAAGAAGTGAGCCACCAAGTTATGAGGGGACCATGTGGCAGGGGACTGTGGGTGGCCTCCAAGGGCCCTGGCCAACTGCAGCAAGAAGAGGGACCTCAGTCCTACTATCACAAGGAACTAAACTCTACCAACCACCACATGGGCTCAGAAGACGACCTTGAACTCCGGAAAGGAAAGCAGCCTGGCCAACACCTTGACTGCAACCTTGTGAAGCCCCAGTGAAGCCACATACATCTGGACTCCTGACTGACCCGGGGAGACCGCGAGATCGTAATGGTGTTGTTTAAGCCACTAAGCTGCAGGAATTTCTTACACAGTAAGCAAAAGCTAACACATCTGCTGTGCTGCATGGCCCGTCAGTCTCTGCCCCTCTGAGCCTGTACTGTGTTCTATAGATTGAGCTTGTGTCCTGGTTGTGCTCCCAGGACTGAGGCCTAGAGTCCTGGCCCAAGTGGACCCTAAGGAGCCAAGCGATGCCCCCAAAGGACGACTCACCCTGGCCCGGGAGGACGGCGAGATGTAGTAGTGGCTCTCAGAGTCACCAAGCCGGATGCGGTGGCGGCAGGCACGGGCCAGCCCACTCAGGGCACACGTGCTGGGGGGGAAACAAAGGGACTGTGGGCAGCCAGCTGGGGGCTCCCCAGCTCATGCAGGTGGGGCATAGTAGCCAGAAGGGTGCGTAGGAAGGAGCAGGCAAACAGGTGGGCAGAGGGAGAAGGTATGTATGTCGGCCAACCGGGAAGAGGGAGCTCCCAGCCCAAGACCTCCTTACAGGGCTTAGGAGTCCACGACTGGGGGCACGGAGTTCTCTGTGTGGGTGAGGTGCCCCCCGCTCCTGGGACCTGGCGAACTTGGACACTACAGCTCCTGTGCACCTTCAGGTCTCACACCAAGACCCCAAGAGGCTGGCCCAAGACTCAGCACACCCTGGCCATCCCCTCGGCACAGCTGGAGGCTCTGTGGGGCTTTCCCCAGTGGGCGGGGACGGGCTGAAGGCGCTAAGCTTACTTGGTGCCGTCACACTCGACTGCCGCCACCTTCACTGCAGGCAGCGCCGGTGAAGCCACAGGCTCGATGGTGAGTGTGTTGTCCTCCACGGCGGCCCGTACCAATGTTGAGAGCTACAGCAAAGCAGGTGGCAGGATGGGGCAGTGAGGGGCCAGGCTCCGGCTATGGGTCTGGGCTCCCGCTGGCCACCTGCACCCCGCTCACCTCCTGCATTGTGAAGTCCAGGCAGGGACCCACGTCCTCTCGGTATACCCTTTCCAGGAAGGGACAAGTCTTGTCCAGGGTGGGTGACTCCCTCCAGGCTTGGAACTCTGCAAATAGGGTCGTGTCCACCTGTGGGGGAGGGTGGGTTGGGGTGAAGGGCAGTCAGGGTGCTGGAGCCCCACACACAAGAGACGGGTGAAGAGGAGGAGCAGGGAGGACCCCAGCACGCCAGCAGGCGGCCAGCGGCCATGCAGAACTCTTCCCCAGAAAGAGTTCCGTTCTTCCACTTGCACCAAAGTATTTAGAACACAAGGTTCCATTTCCAGGTGAGTTTTTAGGTTCTTGGCATCGAAGGATTTGTGGGATTCTTCCCCCCACCCCCTTTTTTCTTTTGATCTAAAGGTGAATGAACAAGAAGCACGTAGCGGTAAGGATGCTTGAGGGCATGCCAAGGAAAGGAGGCTAGCAGGGAGGCCAGATGACAGTCATGTTGCAGGCAGACTTGGGTCTGAGGGCTGGTCCTGGAAACCCTCCCTCTGCTGCCCCCTTGAGGAGGAAAAGTCAAAGGGCAAACCTGCAGGTACGTGCAGGAATACACAGCACACACAGGCACATGCACACAAGAGGACGGGACGTACCCAGGCCGCCCCTGCTGCCCACCCCGGCCGTGGTTCACTGGCCACCCTGGGTGCATGCAGAGAGCGAGGCCAGGGTGGGCAAAGGCGGGGCCAGAGCCGTTACCTGGCGGGAAAAGGAGAGAGAGGTAGTAGAGATGGGGATGGCGGGCGGCTCCCCGGGCGGGAGCTGCCAGGCTGGCTCATAGGTGAGGTGGACCGCCCTGCTGGGGACCACGCAGAGGAGCAGGGAGAGAAGAGGGGGCAGCCCAGGCTGGGTGGGCCGGGGTGGCAGGGCAGACAGACAGATAGACAGATGCAGAGAGACAGACAGGAGGAAGGAAGAGGTGTTAGTGTCCAGTCAGCAGCTCAGAAGGAGGATGGTGGCCTCCCTTGTGTGACCCTGGGGCTCTGGGGGGGGGGGGTCACACTGTGCCCTGCCAGGGAAGGGGCCGGCCTAGTGCCTCCTCCCTGGCAGTCCTGGAGTCAGAGTTGGAGGGCAAGGTGAGTCTGGGGCAGGCTTGTGGAAGCGGCCTCCCACCACATCTGTGGGAGGCTGTACACGGTGCAGCCTGAGCTGGGCTCTCGGTACCCGAGCCCTGCCATTCCTCACAGAGCCCCGGAAGGCCTCAGCCACCACTGAGGAAACAGGCACTGCGACAGCCCACTCACCCAAGGACCACAGTCATGAGTGTCAGTCTCCCCCCTCAGCCCCTGTCCAGCCCAGCCAAGGACCTGAGCCCCACCCCTCAGGGAGGATGATCACTCCTCCAAAGGCCATGCTTATCCCAATGCCACAGCCAGGGGGCGCTGAGGACGCTGTGCCCAGGGCTGTCCTGAGGTGGGCCTGGGTTTCACGGCAGGGGCCATATGGGGCTGGGCCAGCCTCTCCCCAGAGGCCCAGCAGCTCCTGCCCAGCCTCTTCCGGTCCCCAGGGCAGACCCTCAGAGCCAGACATAGCCCCTATGTGGTCACACTACACAGCAGAGAGTGCTGCATCATGGAACAGCGGGGCAGGGTGGGGCTATCAGGCCCCCAGATTACACCCGCACCCTAAGACGAGAGAACAAAGGCCTCAGGTCTCTATCTGCAGCCCTCACAGCCACAGAGAAGGCCCAGAGACAGTCAATGAGGGCTCCAGGTCACACAGCAAGGAGCCAGGCTCTGGCCTCACTGGTACTGTGTTCTCCTTTCCCGTGCCCGCCACCTGCCGCACCCCTCACCTCCTTGCCCTCCCTGTCTGGGGCGAGGGCGTGCCCTGCAGCGGGGCACACGGCCGGGCAGAACGCACTGCTGGTGCTCTTGTGGCGGGAGTGGCCCTTTCGGGGCCCGGCCTTGGTGGGGCTCAGCAGCTGCGGGTGCAGCTCACGGTTGGGGGAGGCTGGCGTGGACGTGATGACGAGGGTCTTCAAGGCTGTCACCTCTGCTTGCAGCATGTCGATCTGGCCAGGACAAGATGACCCAGAGTTGACACCACCATGGCGGCCACTGCCTGCCAGCCCAGTTCAGGGCCAGCACCTAACCCCACCTGTCATCCTTGGACTAGCCTTCGAGGCAAGGACCGAGACACCCATGTGACAGGGAAACTGAGGATCAGAGACGTGACCTGACAAGGACTCTGCTGTTAGTGCCCATCTGCGAGTGGGCTGGGCACTGAGCACTCTGGGGCGCCAACGAGCCAGGAACAGGCCAGCCCTCCCACTCCACGGACAGGCCAACAGCTCAGCGCCCAGGGCCAGTCTGGGGCTTCTGCTTTGTAAGGGGAACAGCAGAGGGGAGACAGGAAATGACCATACCCACAGGACCCTTCGGCCCTGCAGGGCCCCAGCCAAGAGCCCCATGGTGCGGTGAGGACACTGCTTGGAGTCCCAAGGAACACTGGCTCCCACCCACAAGCTGCCTTCAGCTCTGTGACCTCAGATGCTCCCATCTCTTCTGTGCCCTTGTTTTCCCACCCCTGCTGACCCCATGGGTGACACTCCCCCTGGGTCGGGAAGGCCAGGCCTCCCAGGGCTGGGGGGCAGGCGGGAGCTCCGGGCGGCTCACCTTGCCTCTCGCCTCCCTCAGCTGCTTCTCTGACGCTGCCTGCTTCATGTTGGCTTCCCGGACCATCTTGTGGGCTTCCTGGGAAGAGCAGCAGGTTCTGGGTGAGCGGCGAGGAGTCGGGCATTTTATTCCCAGCCTGCCCCCTTGGAGGAGCCGGGCATCCCGCCCCCAGCCTGCCCCCTTGGCCTGTGCACCTCAAACAGGCTGGCCGTCAGCTCTTCCAGCTCCTCTTCCAGCTGCTCGCGTACCTTCGACAGCCGTTCACACTCTTCATCCTTCAGTTTCAGCTCCTGGGGGTGCGAGGCAGGTGCCGTCAGCCCTGCCAGCGTCCCGGGCCTGCCACTGGGGTCCCCAGGCCCCCCTGCCCAGGCTCCCGGGCCCCGTATACCTGGCAGTCTACAATGCATTCGGCAGGAGCCTGAAACTACGGTTAGTCCCGTAGGGCTGGGACAGCTTGTCACAGAGAAGACTTCGCAACGGTTTAAAGTCACAAGCTATTGGTGGTTACGGGGCAAGGAGGGTGGAGGAAGGGGATACTGAGTGTCTGTCGAGAGGGATGAAAGCCTTTTGGAAATAGACAGTGGGGACGGTCGCAAAACAGGGTGCGTGTACTGGCCGTCATCACTGTTGTGGTGGTGATTGTCGTCGTTGCTATTGGGTTACTGTCACAGTTACTGTGGGGGTGTTGGGATTGTTGTCGTGGTGGGAGTGGTGGGAGTGGTTATGGTTGTTGTGTTGGTAGTGGTTATTGTGGTGTTTATTGTTGTCACTGTGGTGCCGGTGGTAGTGGTGGTAGTGGTGTTTATTGTTATTGTCATGGTGGTGGTGGTGTTTATTGTTGTGGTGGTGGTGGTAGTGGTGGTCATTGTGGTGGTGGTGGTGGTGGTGTTTATTATTGTGCTGGTGGTGGTAGTGGTGGTTATTGTTGTTTATTGTTGTGGTGCTGGTGGTGTTTATTATTGTGGTGGCGGTGGTGGTGTTTATTGTGGAGGTGGTGGTTATTGTCATTGTGGTGGTGGCAGTTATTGTTGTTATTGCTCCCACTGAGTCAGGCCCTGCTTCACAGTGACCCGTGAATAACAGAACGCAACCTTGCCGGTCCTGCACGGCCGCCATGGCTGCACTACGGACAGCTGGAATTCACAGCGTTTTCATTGCCAGACTTTCAGCTGTCAGTCACCAGACCTTCCTTCCCAGTCCACCTTAACCTGGAATTTCTGCCGAAACCTGTTCAGCGTCCCAGCAAACACAAGCCTCCCCGGTCAGACGTCAGACATCAGATGGTGGTGCTGTGTACAAGGGCACTGGAAGGGATTCAAACCCAGGTCTCTGACGGGAATCTCAGGAATTCTCTGGTAGAGAAGTGGTCCAATCTCTGAGTGGACCACTGACCACTCAGAGCATAATTAACGCCCGGAGACTCAGTGTGAGCCCAGCCCAGGGCAGCCCCTCTCCGGAGCCCCACCCCCTGCCCTCAGGCCCCACCTTCTGTGCTTTGCATAACTCCTCCTTCAGGAACTCCGAGCCCTTCTCACGGATCTCCACGGAGGAGCTTCGCAGCCGGGCCACGTCCAGCTGGGCAGCTGCAGGGCCCTCCCCTGCCGAGGACTCTGCCAGGGCGCCCGGGGGCTCCCTGTGGGCTTTGCAGAGGCTGATGGTTTTCCAGGGGCCTGGAACAGCCCCAAGGGGTGGCGGGCGGCCCTCCTCCGTGGGGGGCTGGCTGTGAGGCAAACAAATGCATCAGCGCAGGCAGGGGGCGATCTGAGATCTAGACAACCCTGGTCAAGGCACCCGTCTCACTGGGCCTCAGTATCCCTATCTGTAAAAGGGCACGACCGGCTAAAACCAGATTGCCACAGAGACAAAATGACAGAGCTCAAGGCCTTGTGGGGGGCAAGGGCAGGACTCACTCATTTTTGTCAACCACCCCTTCAGCCCAGGGCCTGGGGCTGTGTGTGTTTGGCACACAGTAGGTGCTCTGTTGGTGTCCTTTACATCAGTGTAGACAATCAGTCTCCATTTCTAATCTAGAAAATGGGGCCAATCCTCACGGCCCTACCTCAAGGGTCACTGAAGGGACTGGAAAAAAACAAAAAAAGCAAACTCACTGCCATAGGGTTGACTAGACTCATAGCAACCCCTCCTTGGGTTTCCGAGCTGCTGTCTCTACAGAAGTAGATTAACCAGTCTTCCTTCTGAGGAGTGGCTGGGGAGTTTGAACCGCCAGCCTTCTGGTTAGACCACCAGAGACATGTGTAAAGCCTGGCACCCAGGGCAGCTCAGGCGGAAGCTACCGGGGAGGGGTTATTATACATGCAAATTGTATGCAAATTACACCCCACTCAGGGCAGCCCAGAAAGGAAGGACGCTGAGCAGACAGGCAAGGTTCAGGCAGGAAGTTTGTGGGGCACCTTTCTCTGGGCCTGCGGACCCCCTTTTATGGACGTTGGAGACGCCCCTCCCTCGCCCACGCTCCACCCTGCACAGCGGACCCTGGAGAGGCTGGGGGAAGGGCGAGGGCTTGGCCAGCGAGGTTCCTGCCTAGACAGCACCTCTGGTCTCGCTCACTCAGCAAAAGCCAGTGGTTCCTGAGCCAGCAACTTGGGAGCCTGGCCAAGGCTGGGCTGGGATGAGGGTGGGGGCTGGGACACCAATAACAGTGGGGGAAGTAAGGGGTGGGGCTCAGAGACCACACAGGATGGGGGAAAGCCAAGGCCAAGGAGGTCGTGGGATTTGGGATTGCTGGGGGGGGAGGTGTGAGATGCAGGGCTGGGGGATGGGTCCCCCCTTCCTGTCCTAGAGACCATGGCAGGGCCACCATGCAACCCTGGAGCCTCAGTTTCCCCTTTGATAACACCCAGGAAACACAGCCATGAGCTACCAGCAACACCCAGGGGATCCCAGCAACCAGCTACCCAGCTCAGCCTGCCCTCAAGGCTGGCGAGGGCCCAGAGTGTGGCTGCCAGGCCTCCCCGTCTGAGTCTGCCTGGCGGGGCCCAGAGCTTGGAAGAATAAGGTGGGAACATAATCCCTCACTCGACATTGACCTCCAACATCAACAGCGCACATGCCAGACAGGGATCTCTCCCAACACCCTTGTTGGTGGGGAGAGGGGTCCTGAGGCCTGAGAGACTGTGGCAGCCCCCCGTTACCCTCTTCCCCACACTGCAGCCTCAGCCCAGGTAAGTCTCAGGAGTACTCTGCAATGTCACCTCCTTGAAAACACTCGTGATACCGTCCCCATTCCACAGGTGAGCGCACTGAGGTTCAGAGAGGTGCAAGGACTTGGCCAGGCCCACACACCCGTTGGTGGCAGTGCTAGGGCTGTGGCCAGGCCTTCCCTCCAGGCCTGAAGCCTTCTGGCCCTGGCAGAGCGGGAGGATGTGACCACAGAGTCAGCGTGTCTGCTCAGGGTCCTGGCTGCTGGGCCCCGGGGCTGGGAGGCTCCTGCATGGCTGCTTCAGGGAACTCCGACCCGCCTGCCGCCTGGACTGGCTTCTCAGCCCCTGCTCAGGCCCGGAAACCTCCTCCCCAAGAGGGAGCCCCCAGGAATGTCACTGAAATCCTCTGTTTCCGCAGGGGGCACTATAAGAATCAAACTAGAAATCACTCCCCGTGGCGGGCACAAGGTCAGCAGCGCTCGTTCACAACCGTGATTGGCAGAAAGCCACTGTCCCTGCCCGGGTTCAGGGTCTGCAGCTGAAACCACAGGCCCTGGGGAAGGGACCCCTGCGTGCTCAAGTGGGGGGGGGGGCAAGTCACTAGGGCTTATCCAGGCAGCAGACCCCACAGCACGGGCTGCCCACTTCAGTGAAATAAGCAGGAACTGCATGCCAAGGGTGGGGTGACCAACAGGGACAGCGTCGGGCACGGGGTAGGATCCCAGCTCCCCAGACCCCCAGATGCAGGGCCTTCCCATTCACACTTTGCCAGCTCCTCCCACGTGGACCCAGCTTCATCCAACACTGTGATCTGGGCCTCTGGCCATCGTGAGAACCTGGAACTTTCCTGCTATTCCCACCATTTTCCCAATTGCCCATGGTTGGGGGATGGCCCCTATTTTGCTGCCAGAGGCCACAGTGATCCAGGGAAGCCTGAGACAGTCCCCCTGACACTCCCCACCCCTGGCCCCCCAAAAAAACCAAAAAACTCACTACCATCGAGTTGATTCCAACTCACAGTGACCCCCACTGGGTTTCCGAGGTGGTATCTCTACGGAAGTAGATTGCCCAATCTTCCTTCCACGGAGTGGCTGTTGGGTTTGAACCGCCAACCTTCTGGTTAGCAGTCAGATCCCCTAGGCACCGCGCCACTAGAGCTCCTTTAGAAAAAGCCACATCCAAATCCTAGTGCAGGAAGTGTGGGAAGAGCAGGACCACCCCATTGTCACCAACACCTGGCGCCAGGGGGTGGCAAGGACGCAGGGAAGAAGGGCCGACACTGGGAGGCAGCTGAGGGTCTGCAGCCCCCTCCCCCCTCCCCCCCCTCCAGCTCTGAGGCCACCTCCTGTGACTCGGAATCATCAGAGGAAGGGATCTGGGCCTCTCAGTCCAACCAAGCCAGAGCCTCCAGCCTCCACACACTGACCCCACGGACCTGAGGCCCGCACACCTCGGTCTGTGTACCCAAGGTTGTGAGGAGCAAGCCCGGGCTCCTGTGGGCAGCTCTCCTCCACTCTGGCCCTTCCACTCCTCGGTCCAGGGCCATGGACCCCAGAAAGACAGTCAACGTCTGGGAGTCCTGGTGGCTCGCTGGTTAAAGCACACAGCTGCAAAATGAAAGGTCGGCGGTTCAAACCAAATCCACCAGCTGCTCCGTGGGAGAAAGATGAGGCCGTCTGCTTCTGAAAAGATTTACAACCTTGGGCACCCTAGCGGGCAGTTCGGCTCTGTCCTACAGTGTCACTGTGAGTCAGAATCAACTTGGTGACAGTGGGTTTTTGACTTTGTCTGGGATACGCTGCTGAGGCCAATGTCCTCAGACTACAGGAAAGGGGTCGGCTGGAGAGAGTAAGAGGCAGGGTCAGAGGTGGGTGGGGGCAGCCAGGGTCCCCTGTCCTAAAGGCAGCTCTGCCGCCTGGAGCCCACGGGCAGCTCAACCGGAAAGGCCCCACTGGGTCACTTCCCCAGGAAGCACAGAACCGGAGGACACACAGCTCCCTCCATCCTCACCCACCAGGCTTGCTCTGGGGGGAAGGCCAGCAGGGCTTCTGTCCTTGCCTGCACGGCAGAATGAGAGCGAATGCCTGGACCTGAGTTACCAAGAGCCCTATTGGCCAGGAGGGCCTGACCAGACCCCCCTGAGGGCCCCTGCCCTGCCCAGTGCCCCCAGCCAGCAACTGCCACACGTCTTTTTGCCCCTCTGCCTCTGTCTCACTGAGGCCAGTGCCCAGGTGACCCTGTTCAGGTCGGCTTGTTGAGTGAAAGTCCCCAGTGCTAATGGGTTCTTACATAAGCTGGGGGTGGGGACACAGGCCAGCAGCTCTGACATGGGGTGGAAGAGTGGGCTGGACGGCTCACTGAGACCATACGCTCTGTGCCCCCGCGGTGAGGCTGCGGCAGGTCTGCTCTGCATAGACCCCAACCCCGGGCCCAGTTTCCAGGCCAAGGCTGGCCACCTGCTCCTGGGGGCAGTGCCACGGTTCCCCCCTCAGTGCAGTCCAGTAGGGGACTGGGGCTAACAGCAAAGTCACTTGTGCCTGGGGGTCAGCCGAGGGGGTCCTGCATGTCCCTCAGGAAAGGCTTCAGACAGTTTGGCCCAGGGAGAAGGGGCAAACCCACAAACACACCAGGTCCCCAGGCTCTCTCGCCCACGTCCACTCTGCCCCCCACATGTCCAGAGATGTCACTGAGTGTGGGCCTCACAGCAGTACTGCAGGAGATGCTCTCGGCAGCCTGGACTTAATGACAAAGCACCTAAGGTTCAGAGGGAAAGCGGCCTGGCCGGGCCACTCAGCAACAAGTGCAGGGTGGGATTTGAACCCAGAGCCCAGGCACTGGTGTTGTCATGTGACCTCTCACCCAGAGCAGTCTGGGTGGGAGGAAAGGGGATGAAGGATGGTTTCGGAGAAGTGAGGCAGGATGCAGACGGGGTTTGAGGAAGTTGGCAGCAGCACCCAGTGGTGTGGACTGGGGGCTGGGGAAAGGTCACGTCCAAGGCTGCTGTACAAACCAGGCAGGGCTTGGACTCAGAGGGGACACAGGACAGAAGAGCCCAGAGGAGAAATCATGATAGGACCAGTGTTAGATCACCACCCACTGCTTCGATTCCAACTCACAGTGGCCCTATAGGACAGAGAACGTCCCCTTGTTTCCAATAAATTTTACAGAAGCAGATGAACCCATCTTCCTCCTGCAGAGCAGCTGGTGGGTTTGAACCACTGACCTTTCGGTTAGCAGCTGAGTGCTTTAACCACTGTGCTACCCGGACTCCCCAGGGATTAGATCCAAAAAGCCAAAACCTACCACCATTGAGTCAGTTCTGACTCATAACAACTCTATAAACCAAAAAAAAAAAAAACCCCAAACTCACTGCCGTTGAGTCCAATCCGACTCGTAGTGACCACTCCTTGGGTTTCCGACGCGTATCTCTACGGAAGTGGAGTGCCCAATCTTCCTTCTGAGGAGTGGCTGGTGGGTTTGAACTGCCAGCCTTCTAGCAGTCAAATGTCTTAGGCACTACACCACCAAAGCACCTAACGACCCTATAGGACAGGATTAGAACTGCCCCAGAGGGTTTCCAAGGCTGATCTTTACTGAAGAAGACTGCCTCGTCTTTCTCCCACAGAGCGGCTGGTGGGTTCGAACCCGCTGACCTTTTGGTTGGCAGCTGAGCACTTTAACCACTTCTTAGGGGTTGGATAGGGTGACAAAAAAAAATTACATCCATCAATTAATTAATCAGTCAATTAAAAAAATCAAGAAATAAGTGAATGAGGAGATGAGGGGTACCATGACGGGAACGAGTGGGCTTCCAGGGAAGGGAAGGGGTGACTGAGGTGTCTGGGGAGTGGCCCGTCCAATGTCCTGTAGGCAGCTAAGGGGAAAAGGCAGGCTGGAGTCTGTTGGGAGGCACCAGGCCAGAGGAACAGCCTGGGCCTGGGCCTGCGTGAGGGGAGGGAAGAGAAGCCGAAGGCCAGCTGGGCAGCCTGGGGATTGAAGGAACCTCTGCCACAGGGCCGCAGGGGAAGGTTCCAGAAGAACAGGAAACCCGGGTCAGACGTCTGGACAGAAGGATGCCAGGGTGCTGAGTGGAGTGGGGCCCCAGGGCGACAGAGGGGGTCTTGAGTTTCTCTGAGGCAGGGCCTGGGGTAGGGCTGGGAGCAATGGGTTCAAGGCAACTAGGGGGCAGAGAGGTGTCAGATTACCCAATAAACAAAGCAAGCATGGGCTAACTCGTGTTTTTAGGTACTAATCTGTAGTGAACAATTTCACATTTTCTCACCACATCAGAGATTCTGCTTCTAGGTATCTGTCTCGCTCCCAAGCTCACAGCACTTTCTTAAAGAGCCAAATCATCTTTTCAAATTCACAGTCCCTTACGGGGATGGAGTACCCAGTGAGTGAGGTAAGCATGGGCTGGCTTGTGCTTACTTCCTCAGCACAGCGTGTGGTGACAGCCATGTGAAACTATTCACTACAGATTAGAAACTAAGCACAAGTCAGCCCGTGCTTAGCTTGCTTATTGGGTAAGCCACACCTAGGAAAAAGGGACAGGTCAGGGGCAGGGCGGCCTGGGCCCCTCCGGGAAGGGGAAGCAGGTGTAGGGTTAGAACCAATTCCCTCTCGGACAACAGGTGGAGGAAAGAGGAGGTCGGCAACAGCCTGGGGTGGTAGAGAAGGAGGTAGGGCCAAGGCTCTCCAGGCCATAGCCCCAGGCCTGACAGCCCAGCCCTGTCTAGAGCTCCCAGCCCAGCCCTGTCCCCACACCGGGAGCCAGCACATGGCCTGAGAGGGTAGAGGACAGGCAGGGCAGGACACCGGGCTTCCCTGCCTGATGAGCCCTAGAAGAACTGACACCCTAAGGCGTTCCACATCCAACACTTACACCAGGTACACCTGTCCTGTGCCAGGCACCCCCAGCCCCGGTCCATCCAATCCCCTCCAACACAGATGCAGACGACAGCACCCAACCCCTTCTCACCGCGTGCATTTGGGCCCCCTTCCCAAGGCCTGCTGGTCACAAACCCTGGGAAGACGCTAGAAAAAGCAACACTCTAATGAGAAGTTAAGCCCCTACACAAAGGTATCTCCACCTGTTGGAGGTGGAAGGGGGGGTGGCACATCATGGAGGGCTTCCAGGAAGAGTCAGCAGGGAAGGCTGTCCAACCCCTTCTCAATAAGGAGGCCTCCCTGCCTGACCCCAGAGCTCTCAGCCAGACTTCAGACCTTGTCTCAGAACCTGTACCCACCTGTGACTTAGGCCTTACACGCAAGAGGTCACAGATCCCAGCTCCTTAGAGCAACCAGCACCCAGGGCAGTTAAGTGACTTGCTCCAGACTATACACGAGTCCAAGGTGCCTGTAGCCCTGGACCTCCCCAGCATGCTGTCTGCTGCAAAGGCACAGGCCTCCATCCTGGGGGGCTGTCTCATCTGCTAGCTGGGCAGTCCCTCAGAGCCTGGTCCTCCTTAGAGATGAGTATGATTGGTCCCATCTATCTGGTGCGGAAACTGAGACCAAGGGGCTGTATCAGCATCATGTGGTCAAAAACCAGCCCAGAATCCAACCTCTGGCCTCTGCTGACCAAGTCCCAAGTACCTAGCACTGTGTTCATGCAATAGTACCCAAGATGCCACCCTCACCCCAAGACTATTGACATGTGAAATTGTGGGGGGCAGGGAAGGAAGCAGGCTGGTTTTGGGGAACAGTGCCTTGAAGCTACTCTGGGCTCAGAGCCCATGATCCAAGTGTCCCCAGGAAGAGGATCCACCCAAGCTCCTGCAGAATCCAGAGAAGCTGGGCTCCAGGCAGGGCCACTGATGCCCATCCCCAAGGGAGCAGCCCAGGGTCCAAAGAGGACCCCCAGGAAGGCTAAGGGGCCCTGTCATTAACAGAGCACAGTCCCCCAAGAAAGAAAGACAGACTCATTTTACAGACGAGGAAACCAAGCCCCAAAGACATCAGTGCTGTAGCCAGGGTCACTCACTCCCAATGCACGATGAACAGGCCCAAGTACAGGCCCAAGTACACACCTGCCCAGTGCTGTTATGAGCTATTGGGCATCCTAACAGAACAAGCTTAGTCAGAGTTACCTGGGCAAGTGTGACTCACAGCAGGGTCCTTCCCAGATGCTTCTGGGGCCTGGGGTGCTGGCAGCTTAGTCCCTCATCCCTAAATCCCTACATCCCAACACCCAAAGGAGGGGCACTCATATGCAGAGCTCAAGGTAACCCTGAAATTCTGGCCCTCACTCCCCAGGCAGCCAGGTTTCCAATCTTCCCCTCATGATATCTCTGCAGTTATATAGCACTACTAGGAGCTCTGGTAGCATAGTGGCTAAGGCACTTGACTGCTCACCAGATGGCTGGCGGTTCAAACCCATCAGCCACTCCTCGGAAGGAAGGTTGGGCAATCCTACTTCCGTAGTGATACTGCCTCGGAAACCCAAGGAGGGGTCGCTATGAGTCAGGGCTGACTCGACGGCACATAACAACAACAACAACAAGGAGCTCTGGTAGCATAGTGGCTAAGGCCTTGACTGCTAATCAGAAGGCTGGTGGTTCAAACCCATCAGCCACTCCTCAGAAGGAAGATGAGGCAATCTACTTCCGTAGTGATACTGCCTCAGAAACCCAAGGAGTGGTCGCTATGAGTCAGGTCTGACCCGACGGCACATAACAACAACAGCAGGAGCTCTGGTGGAGTAGTGGATAAGGCACTTGACTGCTAACCAGAATGTCAGTGGTTCAAACCCACCAGCTGCTCCATGAAGGAAGACGGGGCAATTCACTTCTGTAAAGATTTACAGCTTTGAGTTAGAAATGACTCAATGACAGTGAGTTTGGTTTGGTTTTGACTATGATCTCTGCACCCAAGTAGGCCCCAGGGGATCTAGAGATATATCCAGAAAGTGAGCTGTGTCAAGGAAACTGTGGGAGTCGGGAACGGTCCTGGGATACGGCAGGACACTGGCCTGGCCTCTGAGACTCTGTCCTTCAAGTAAGTATCCATCTACTTCTGGCCCTCCAGCTTAGTCTGTCTGGCCCCAGCCTGACTGTCCCCAGAGAAGGCCACAACCAGCCCATTTCACTAGAGGCCCAGAGATGAGAGGCCACACTCTCAAGGTCACACAGCAACTCTGTGTAACCCCAGGCAGGACAGCCCTAACTTCTCCAGGTACCATAAATCTGCCTTAATCGCTTTCTCCAAAAACTCAGCCCAATTCCCTGAGGGCACAATTCCAACAAATCCACAGCTTTGCTCAAAATCTCTCCTTTTAAGAGTCTTGCCTCCCCACACCTCACCTCTCCCAGGAGCACACTGTCTCAACAACCCTCTGCAGGGCATGGGATTCCCCCAGCTCCCCTGTCTCAGCTCAGGCTTTGGCAGATGCCTTCCAAAGATGTGAACCCAGCCTGCCCCAGAGAACTCCTCCGCAGCCCTTGTCCCCCAGAGGCCCTGCCCTCATTTCCCCGTTGTGGCTGCTGGAGGGGGTCTGGCCTGGGACCACCCATCTGGTCTGTGCTTTACAGAATACGCCCCCCAACACACACACACACACTCCCACTCCGCCACATCTTCTCCAGACCTGGTCTGTCCAGGCCTCCAGGAAGAGGAAGTTGTTTGCCTAACTCCAGAATACCACGGCCTCCTGGTGGTTGTGGCAGGGTGCCACCAGGTTGACCAGGGACTGGGACTACCATGAAGAATTAATGGTCTGGACAGACAAAGTGTACCAGGCCACTAACCCGGGACCCGGAGTTCACTGTGCTCCCTCCAAGCCCACACCTCTGAGACCCCAAGCATCAGGACCTCCAGGTGGAAGCATCAACTTGCAAGCGACCTTGGCAGAGGCCCAGCCCCCTTCCCAACTGCACACCCTTCCAAGGGTTACCCCAGCTGGGGGTCCCTCCTCCAGACACCTACCCCAGATTTACTTCGGCGCACCCCGCCACCCCCTCCTCACTTGCGCTCCGAGTGAGACGGGCTGAGCTGGCGATGCGCACTCCC
>NW_006921717.1:7252580-7261203 GCF_000298275.1 Orycteropus afer afer | reverse complement strand
CCCAGCCCCGCCCCCCCCCGCCGCCCGGCGCGGGGCGCTCACGCGCGCTCCCGGGCTCCGCCCGACTGGCCTCCCGCCCCTGGACGGTGCAAGGGTCCCCTCGGTGCACCCCCTCACCCACTCACCCCACGGCCAACGCGGGTCGGACTCTCCCAGCTAAATGCATTATACTCTTACTCTGCCCCAGGACAGAGCTCCCCTCCCCACACCCGCCACCCCTGCTGGAGAACCTGCAATGGCTCTCGGGCTCCCTGATCTTGGCAGGATTGTCATTCAAGGCCAGCAAATACCCTCCCACCCCGCCCGGCCCTCCTGCCTCCTGCCACGCACTCCTTCCCAGGACTCCCTGCTCTATGCCTGGTCCTATGTAACAGCCTGTCTGAGGTTGTGGGGAGAGGACTGACCACAAAACAAGTGTGTTCCATCCTCCCCACTGAAGGCTTCTCTGAGGGAACAATCACCTTTAACTCAAGCTTCCCCCCCAGCCTCCTGCCTCTCGGCACACTTGTTCACCCCTAAGTTTACCCATCATCCCCTCTCTCTAGAATGCACCTCACAGACACACACCTATCTGGTCCCACATTCTTTCCCTGAACCTGCAGATGACCGGTCTACCTGTCCCTCAGATCCTCTGTCCCTCCACTCCAAGCTCTGACCATTAGCCTCCCCCTCCAGGCTGGGCCGGATCCAGTTAGATCGTAGAGCCGCCGCTCCCCGCCTCAGTGTCTGGGGAGCTACTTGGCGGAAGGAGGGGGCCCCTCCCTTCCTGATGTCACCAGAACTCTGGGGGTTCCACTCCCAGTTCCACAGACTCAGGGGCTCCAGGCTTGAGTTGGCAGGTCTCCTGAGGATACGTTTCATTCATTCCTCCATCTGGCCACCACTTCCTGACCGCAAACTGTGGGCCACGCAAGGACTGTGGATGCGGAGGGACACTACAGAGACACAGACCTTGCCCTCCTGAGGCTCCATTCTGGTGGGAAGATGGGGATGCACTCCCAAGGACCCCCATGTCCAGCCACACCTTGGCAAGTGAATGGTGTCTGTTAAACTAGGAAACGCTGTTCATCCCCAGGTGAGCACAGCCCATGCCAAGGGGCTGGGCTTGGCGAGTGGAGGGCAGCTGGGCTGCAGGCCCTGCTTACTCCCTCGGTCAGCACCTTGTACAGTAAACCACCTGAGCAGCCCTCCATGGCCTCCCTTCTGGCTTCGCAAAATCGTTCAGCTTAGGCCTCTCATGCTCTTCACTCTGCAGGGCAACTGTTTTCCATGATTGTGGCTTTCTGTGGACAGGGACCAGCTCCTTCTCGGCTCCGTGTTCCCCACCTGCCCCTAGTCTAGCACAAGGTCCAGCCCAGAGCAGGTGTCCTGACCCTATGTTTGTTGACTTGAATCCTTCCCAAGTAAGTCTTGAGCAACTACTGTTTTCTTGCCCCTTACTCTGTGCACGCCTTAGGGAAAGGAAGAGAAGATGAGTGAAGGAGTCCAGTGCATGGCCCTCGCCCTCCTGGGCAGGAGATAAGACCTGCCCCAAGTCATGGTAACCAGACCAGTGAAGATAAGGGGTACAGGAGGTGTCAGCCCAGGCGAAGAGTCTGTGGAGGCCTGGCCTGGGGACACCCAGCCTGGGGAGGTCTCAAAGGACAAGTGTCTGTCCCGGACGCATTGACACTCCAAGGACTGACCACAAAAATGCTGTCATCTCTGCATCCAGTTACCATGGCTTCTACCAGCAGCCCAAAGACCCCTGCTCCTCAACTGAAAAGGGTGGGCTCAGAGGAGTTAAGGAGCCTGCCTTATGGCACACAGCCAGTGACGGAGCTCATATACCAGAGCTCCAAAAAGACACCCTAGAAATAAGAGGGCTCCCTGGAAGCTGCAGTTATGTGCGTTCTGGCAACAAGGGGGTTACTGAGTGCCTGCTAGGTGCCTGGTGGGAGTAACGGAGGGACAAGTGAACGGTGTGTCCTGTGCCCAGGAGCCACTGCCTCGCTCCAGCCAAACCCTCACTTCCCCCACCTCTGACCCCAGCCTGGCAGCTCTGGCCACAGACTCTTGGCTGGAGGCAGATGAAGACAGGAGACAGCTAGCCTAGATGACCCAGGCCTTGATTCCAGACTTAGGTCAGTTCTCAGCTCACTCTGTGTCTCAGGGTGAGTGTCTTGCCCCCTCTGAGCCTCAGTCTCCACCTCCGTACAACCACCCAGCTGGACAAAACGGTTGGAGCCATTCCTGGTGCGGACCTTGTCAGAGGCTCCTGACGCTCTTTATGGTCCCCTGCGTTCCCCATCCCTGCTGCCTAGAACCCAGCTTCTCAACATCCCCTCCCCAAACTCTTCTGCAGAGTGCAAAACCCTCTCCCCTCCACATCCCAGGTCCCTGGCTCACCTGTCTGTGTCCCAGGGCTCCTCTCTCAAGTTCCCTTCAAATGCAGGGCACATGCCTGATGGGGAGTAGCAGACGGTCCCTGAGCTCATGGCCAGGAACACAGGACACCTTCCTCGGGCGGGGCACCCAGTAGGCTCCTCCAGGCTGTCCATGTCTGGGGGGCCAGGCCAAGGGTTCCTCTGGAGATGGCTCAGCGGGCAGGTGACAGGAGCTTTCTCCCTGCCCCCAGGTTAAGCTTCATACTAACCTTTGCTATCTCAGAGGAGCAGGGAGCTAGGAGGGAGGTACCTCCCAGACAGGCCTCTATCTCCTGCAACCCCATAATTATTAACTCCCGTGGTTCAGCGGGCAGCAGATGACACTGGGGGCCTCCTACCCTGGCTCTGGGCCCAGGAAGGGGAAACACCCCAGGACTGGTTGAAGCTTTCCTCTCTATGCCTGAGGTCCAGGCTTCCACCAGGCCTGTCAATGGAAACGCTTGTCCCCTCCCCACATAGGACGGCAAGTTGGAAAAAGCCTGTGACTCTGGCCCTATCACTAGCTGGCTGTGTGGCCTTGGGAAAGCCCCTTAACCTGTCTGAGACTAAATTCCCTCATCTATGAAATGAGAACAATTGTTCCCTGTGAAGTCATGATGATCAAAGAAGATACCCTTTGCTAATTGTCAGCCACAGTGCAGGTTTCCTGTTCCTTTCTCTCTTGCCTACCTCTTCTTTCCTCCTCAGCCTCGGAATCCCAGCTGGGAGGAAGCTGCCAGCTCCCTACTCAGCCTTACAACCCACCCGTCCTACGGTCAACAGCAGGTATGGCCTGTGCCCGGGCGTCCCCTGAAGAGGGGGTACCACTGAGCAGTTTCCATTAACCTGGTAAGGTGCAACAGCCTTCCTCAGGCAAGGGTGACATCCAGAGGTGTAGAGTGGGGTGGGGACAGAGGGGGACACTTGCCCCCTGGGCGCATCCAAGGGGGCACCAGAGGAGACACGGAGTGACATTCTAGGTCACCAGAAATATGAAAGGCGTTTGACTGAGACAGCCGGACAAGAGGAGGGAAAGGTGTTTCTGGTGACAGTTCCTGCTATCAAGGCCCATTTGTTTTCATATTGGGAGAAGGTGCAATTTAGAGATTGCCCCATGTGCTGGAGTTTGGGGGGGCACGATTTGGTGACGGCCCGGTGCTTCTCGCCCTCGCTGCAGCCCTGCCTGAGGATTACAGTCTCACCACTCGGCTTCCGAGTTCTCTGAGCCTAATGCAAACCAGATACGGCCTCCTTTTCCTGGCAGTGGATTTCCCATGGCTTGCTCCCACCCCCTTCCTGTTTTTGCTCCTTGCTGAACCCCCTACTAAATTCTCCCGTGCCCCTACCTTCCTCTGCCTGGCAACCTCTGGGCCCACCTGGAAACGATTAAAGGAAAACAGGATGTGTGAAAAGGGGGGCAGGTCCCCTCGTCACCCCGACAGGGCAGGAGGGGAAGGGGCCCAACCTGGCTGGTGGTAATATGTAGGGGAGTCGAGCCCCAGACAACCCCTCAGAGGGAAACTGAGTCAAGAGCCACTCTGGGGACTGTGTAGACATACTTGCTACCTTCTGGACATACAGACATAGCCCAGGCTCGATGGGGACCGTGGGGACTGTGGCTGTGAGGCCCCCAACTTTATCCTGTTGCAGATGTGGAAACGGAGGCTGGGAGAGTTGTCTGGGGTCACCGCTGAGTTGGAGCTAAGAGACAGCCAGGTCTGGGACTACTTGCCAGTAAGAACTGCTGCCCGGAAGTCACCTCCTGGGCTGGCTATCCCCAGTCATTCCTGCCCCCCACCCCCACCCCAGCCGCTGGAGCAGTGGAACCCAGTCACGAGGCAAAGCTCACAGGCCGCCCAGCCCAGCCACCTCCGGGCTGCAGACGAGAGGCGAGAGGCCGCCGTGAGCACCTGGCCCCGCAGACCCTGAGGCGGCGGAGGGTCCCTCCCAGGCCAGGCCCAGGCACGCACGTACATTTGTGTGTGTGTGTGTGTGTGTGTGTGTCTCTTTTGGGGTGTCCCTTCAGCTCTGTGGACTCCCTTCAGGCAGCCAGGGGCTGACTCATGCAGTGAGGGCTCCCCCCTCACTTTTATGGAAACAACAGCCTGGGGGCTCCCCGAAAGCCAGGCTCTGGCTGTCCCTCCCTCCGCCAGCTGTGCAGTGTTTGGACAACCGGATGGAATGTTTTGCAGCTGAGTTTTCCCTGGATCCCTGAGCTCAGATTTCAGGAGGGAGGGAGGAGGGGATGCTGGCTCTGGGGAGGGAGGAGGGGGAGGGCTCAGGAGGTCAAACACAGTCCTGGAGAACCCCACCCTCACCCCAGGCCTGACTGAGACCCCTCGGTGGGGAGCTGGCGTCAGTCCCAGAACCCTCAGGGAAGGGCGGGACAGGGGATGTGGGCAGCCAAATGGTGTGAGGGATTTGGTCAGAACAATTCGGTGAAGTCAGGCCCCCAAATCCTCTGGGTTGGGGAGGGGTGGGGCCAGAAGAGTGCTTTGAGAATGCTAAGAGCCTACCAGACTGTTCTACCACCCCCCCGACACCCCCAGACAACTGGGATCTGGAGTGGGCAGGCGCATGCCCCAGGGGATGCCTGGGCTCGAACCCAGGACTCCTGACGTTAAGCTTGCTCTTCTTACTATCTAGGAAGTCCTCGCCCTCACTCCCAGCCCCAGGGACACATATACCCCAGCCAGGGAGCCGCCCTCCTTGCTTTTCCCCAAACAACAAGGCAAAACTTAGAGTCCTCAAGTGCCAGGCTCTAAGTTCACAGAGAAGACACAGACCCTGACCCTCCAGCCTCCAAGAGGCTGGAGGAGGAGTGGCAGCCCTGAGAACCAGGATGCCTGGTCAGAGACCAGAGCTCCCCTACAGCTCCCCAGGCCACATGGAGCCCCTTAAGAAAGCCTTTCTGTGGTTGAGGAAGACACACAGTTCTAGACCCAACTGTATGGAAGATGGTTTGAGCCTCATTTTGTTGTTGGACGCAATTCAGTTGAATCCAGCTCGTAGCAACCCCGTGTAACAGAGTAGAGCTGCCCTTTAAGGTTTGCTAGCTGTAATCTTTATGGGAAGAGCTCTGTGGTACCAGGCTGTTAATCAAAAGGTTGGCAGTTTGAAACCACTAGCTGCGCTATGGGAGAAAGATAAGGCAGTCTGCTTCTGTAGAAATGTACAGCCTTGGAAACCCTATGGGGCAGTTCTACTCCGTCCTAGAGTGTCGTTGGGTCAAAATCAACCTGATGGCAGTGGGTAATTTTTACAGAAGCAGATTGCCACATCTTTCTGCTTTGATGGGTTTAAACGGCTGACCTTTTGGTTAGCAGCTGAATGCTTTAACCACTGTACTACCAAAGCGCCTTGGAAAACTAGTAAACAAAGGGGAAAAAACCTAAACATTTTGTTTTGTCTTTCCCTTAAGAACTGTACCTCAGGGTAACTAACTAGTTGATAAGGGGCCATTGGTGGACCACTTAGGAGACTTAAACATTTTCCATTTTCTAGGAGCTAAGCCATTGGTAGCATAGTGTCTAAGACGCTTGACTGCTAACCAGAAGGCTGGCAGTTCAAACCCACCAGCCACTCTTCGGAAGGAAGGTTGAGCAATCTACTTCTGTAGTGATACTGCCTCGGAAATCCAAAGAGGGGTCACTATGAGGTGATCTGACCTGATGGCACACAACAACAACAACAACAACAAGCCATTGGAGCGCAAATAAAGGAACTTAGGGAGGGAGGGATTCCCTTAGGCCCAGATTGGTGTGGGAATCCACCAAGGTGCCTGGGGGCTAGGGCTGGATTGCTAGAAGTGGAACCTGTTTGCCTGCATCTATCTCCCTAGCAGGAAAGTTCAGCATCTAATGGAATGTGTAAACCAGCTTTGGGGACAGACATGAGTGGGGACATCTGGACAGTGAAGTGGTGAGCCTTCAGGGACAGACATGACTGGTGACATCTGGACAATGAGCTGGTAACTCTGCCCCAATATCCTGGAATGCAGGGTGGGTGGGACCTGACACAGCTTATCCGACAAGCTCACCCTCACAGCCCTCAAACATGCACCTTCTTTGCTTTCTGCTCCCGTTTTAAAGATGAGGGAACTGAGGCTTGGGAAGGCTGAAGACTGGGCCAACAGCTGACAAGTGAAGCAACTAGGATTTCAACCCAGATTTGTCCAACTACAAAGTCGCTGTTCTCATCCCCCACCACCCAGCCTCTCAGGATGGAGCGTGAGGTGAGACTTTCCAGAGAAAATGGGGCTTGAAGAATGACCAAAACTCAAACCATTACCACTGAGTTGATTCCCACTCATAGTGACCCTATAGGACAGGGTAGAACTGCCCCATAGGGTTTCCAAGGCTGCAAATCTTTTAGAAAGCAGACTGCCTCATCTTTCTCCTGAAGCATGACTGGTGGGTTTGAACCACTGACCTTTGGGTTAGCAGCCGTATGCCTTAACCACTGCATCACCAGAGCTCCTTTGAATAATAATAATAGTAATAATAATAAAACCAAACTCACTGCCTTCAAATCAGATTCAACTCAGAGTGACCTTTCCTTCGGTTTCCAAGGCGGTATCACTATGAAGTAGATTGCCCAGTCTTCCTTCCAAGGAGTGGCTGGTGGGTTTGAACCATCAGCCTTCTGGTTAGTTTTGAAGAATAAGCAGGATTTAAATCTATAGAAGTGGAGGGAAGGCATTTTATGCAGTGGGACCAGCAGGAACGAAGGCTTGGGGATGAGAAAAAGCAGGGCCCAGGGAGAGGTCAATGCTGCCCCTTGGCTGAATAAAGATGGAGCTAGAAAGGCAGGCTGAGGTCGGGTGGTGAAAAGCCTTGAACACTAAGCTAAAGATTTTGGGCTTTATTCTGGCAGCTCCAGGGAGGTCATTAGACGATTCTGACCGGGAGTGACCGAATCAGAGCCTGCTTTGTGGAGATGAAATTGACAGCAGTGAGAAAATAGAGGTGAACATGTATCAAATATGCACAGAGGGAAGACTCGCTAAACTTAGAAGCTTTGAAGAGAAGGCAGCAGAAGGAACCAATAGATCCATCTCATTCAGCTTTAAAACTTCTCTCTTTCCCTCCCCCCAATTAAAAGACAAAGAACTTAGGGGAAAGTATTTCCCGCAAATGGCAAAATGTTAACATCTTTAACCTACAAAGAGCACAGAAAAATCGATAAGAAAACCACTGGGAGTCAAGTAGAGGTGTCCATTCATTCAGTCAATAGGCGTTTAGTAAGCACCTACTATGTGCTAATACTTTTGAATTGTGGTGTTGGTGAAGAATACTGAAAGTACCATGGACTGCCAGAAAAATAAACAAATCTGTTCTGGAAGAAGTGCAGCCAGAATGCTCCTTGGAAGCAAGAATGGCCAGACTTCATCTGACCTCCTTTGGTCATGTTGTCAGAAGGGACCATTCCCTGGAGAAGGATATCATACTTGGTAAAGTGGAGGGTGAAAGAAAAAGGAGAAGGCCCTCGACTAGATGGATTGACACAGTGGCTGCAACGATGGGCTCAGGTATAGTAAGGATTGTGAGGCTGGCAGAGGACCGGGCATTGTTTTGTTCTGTTGTACATAGGGTCGCAATGAGTCGGAGCCAAGTTGATGGCACCTAACAACGACGACGACATGTACTGATAGATACATTGGTGAGCGTAATAAAGTTTCTGCATCCTGAATTATATAGTTTGGGAGGGTGTGGGTCAGGAGATGGGGCGACTTAGACAACTCATTGCAACCTTGTGTGACAGGTACAAGGTCAAGGACGTGCAGGGTGCTCTGGAAACACATTGAGGACTTGGGACCCAGCCTTGGGGTCTGGAGACTTCTCTGGGGAACAGTTTGGGAGTGGGAAGGGGACTATTGAAAGAGCTGAAGCTGGAAGGGGAGTCAAGTACCAGATTACACAGGGCCTCGTATGCTAGGTAAGGAGCTCACATTTCATATTTAAGGATGAAGGGGACTCCTTGAAGGTGTAAGCAGGAGTGTGATGTGATCAGATGTGCATGTCAGAAAGAGGCCTCCTGTGGTTGTGTGTGGAATGGGTTGGAGAATGTGGCTTCTAATGATATGGTGTACTTGAAGTGCTGAGTGCACCTCCTCCTATAGAAAGAGAATATTTTGGAAAGACCATGATTCTTTGAGGTCTTGTTGTCTCGCAAGATCTCCAAGCACCATTTCTTTGTCCACAAAGGAAAATGAAGGC
>NW_006921717.1:7242265-7244715 GCF_000298275.1 Orycteropus afer afer | reverse complement strand
TGTTCACATTTCATGGCAGTGGGTTTGGGTTCAATGGCTAATTATTACACACATTTCTTCATAAGTTTGTGGGCCACCTGAATATCTTCTTTGGTGAACTGTCTATCCATGCCTTCTGCCCATTTTAAAATTGAATTGTTTATCTTTTTGATGTTGAGGTGTTGGAGCTTTCTATAAATTTTAGAGATAAGTCCCTTGTTGTCCCTTGGCAACCTGTAGTTGCCAAGTATCTTCTCCCAATTTGTAGGTTCTCTCATTACTTTTTTGGAGAAGGCTTTAGTTGTGTGTACAAATTTAATTTTTAGAAAGTCCCTGTCATGTATTTTACCTTCTGCTGCTTGTGCACTTTTAGTTGTGCTTGATAGTCTATTTATGTCATATATTAGAGCCTCTAAGTTTCCCCGTTTACTTTAATGAACTTTCTAGTTTTAAGTTTCACATTTAAGTCTTTGATCCATCTTGAGTTAGTTTCTGTGTATGATGTGAGGTATGGATCTTGTTTCATTTTTCCTACAAATAGATAACCAGTTTTGCCAGCACCATTTGTTAAAGAAACTATCTCTTCCCCATTTAATGGATTTTGGCCCTTTGTCAAAGATCTGCTATCCATAGGTGGGTTGATCTATTTCTGGGTTTTCGATTCTATTCCAGTGGTGTATGTCTATTGCACCAACATCAGTCTATGTAGGTAGACAGGCAAAATGACCAAATATGAGCAGGTGAAAGGGAATATACTCATGACCATTTGTAAGTTTGGCAGATGATATTTCTACATACGTATTTTGACTACTGTGGTTGTATAGTAGTTTTTGAGATTGGGAGTGTGAGACCTCCTACTTTCTTCTTCTTCTTCAATAACTCAACTAACTCACTGCTGTTGAGTCGATTCCAACTCATAGTGACCCCTCCTTGGTTTCCGAGACAGTATCTCTACAGCAGTAGACTGCCCAGTCTTCCTTCCGAGGAGCAGCAATAATGTTTTACTTATCCAAGGTTTCTTTCCTTTCCATGTACAAATACTGATTGGTTATTCCATGTCCTTAAAGAATGCTGATGGCATCTGGATCAGGATCGCATTGAATGTATAGATTGCTTTGGGTGGTGTTGACATTTATACAGTTCAGTCTTCCAATCCATGAGCATGGTATGTTCTTCCATTTATGTAGATATCTTATACATTCTTGTAATAGTGTTTTATCTTTTTGATAACTATTGCAAATGGTATTGTTTTCTTTCTTTCCTTTCCAGAGATCTCTTTGCTGATGTAGAGGAATTCAACTGATTTTTATATGTTGATTTTGTATCCTGCCACTGTGTTGAATCTTTCAATTAGTTCCAGTAGTTGTCTTGCTGAACTTCTGGGATTTTTTATGTACAGGATACATCATCTGCAAATAGGGATAGTTCTACTTCTTCCTTGCCAATTTGGATGCCTTTTGTTTTCCTTTCTTGCCTTATTGCTCTGGCTAGGACTTCCAATACAATGTTGAATAGAAGTGGAGATAGAGGACATCCTTGTCTGGTTCCTGTTAACAAAGGGGATGCTTTCAGTCCCTCTCCAATGAGAATAATGTTGGCTGTTGGTTTTGCATATATGCCCTTTATTATGTTGAGGAATGTCCCTTCTATTCTTATATTTCTGAGAGGTTTTTTCTTTTTAAATCAGGAATGGGTGTTGGGTTTATCAAATGCCTTTTCTGTATCTATTGCTATGATCATGTGGTTCTTTTATTTTACTTATGTGATGTATTATGTTGATTGTTTTTCTAATGCTTAACCATCCTTGCATACCTTCTATGAGTTCCACTTGGTCATAACGAATTACTACTTTTGATATGTTGTTGGAGTCTATTGGCTATGATTTTGTTGAAGATTTTTGCATCTATATTGATAAAGGATATTGATCTGTAGTTTTCCTTTCTACTGTTGTCTTTGCTTGGTTTTGGTGTCAGGGTTATACTTGCTTCATAAAATGAATTTGGGAAGATTCCATCCTTTTCCATGTTCTGGAATAGTAGGACTGGTGTCAGGTCTTCATCTGGGTCAGCACTCTTTTTGTTGGTACCTTTTTAAGGCATGCTCAACTTCTTCCCTTGTTATGGGTTTGTTCAAGTTTTCTACCTCAGTCTGTGTTAGTTTAGGTAAGTAGTGTGCTTCTAGAAATATGTCTATTTCTGGTAGGTTTTCAACTTTGTAGTAGTACAATTCTTCATAGTATCCTGATATTATCTTTTTTATTTTCATTGGTTCTGTTCTGATGGCACCCATTTCATTTATTTGTGTTATTTGCATCTTCTCCTTTGTTAAATTTGCCAGTAGTTTGTCTATTTTATTAATCTTTTCAAATAATGAACTTCTAGTCTTGTTCATTCTTTCTATTGTTTTTATATTTAATTTATTTCTGCTCAAATCTTTATTATTTCTTTTCTTCTGGTTACTACGGGCTTTTA
>NW_006921717.1:7233578-7242080 GCF_000298275.1 Orycteropus afer afer | reverse complement strand
AGGAGGGTGTTATTTAGCTTCCAAGTGTTTGCTTTTCTCCCCCTTGATCTTCCTATTGTGGATATCTAATTTTATAACTTTGTGATCTGAGGAGATGCTTTGCAGTATTTTGATGTTTTTAAATTTATTGAGGGGCTTGCTTTGTGGCTTTCCATATAGTCTATTCTGGAGAATATTCCGTATGTACTAGAAAAGAACGTGTATTGTTGGGTTAAGTGCTCTGTATATGTTTATAAGGTCTCACACCCACCAGGAGACAGGTGGTGAGTGCCTAAGTACTACTAAACTAGTAAACAGAATATCACACCAGCCTTGCTTACTCAAATATATCAAAGCAAAATAAGGAGGGGGAAAACCTGGGTGAATCACACCAATATACAATCACCAATTAAATATAAATACAATGACATCACAATGTCTCAGAGACAACTGACAATACCAATTCACACATTGAAGCGAGATAAAGTAGTACAAAAAAAGGACCAGTATACAGAGCCAGAAAACTTCCCTGTGGAAGAAGTGGCATTGGAACTACCTGATAAGGAATTCAAAAGAATTATATTTGGGTACTGTGATAGTTGGAGCTGTGTGTCAACTTGGCTGGACCCCAGTTCTGTGTGGTTGTTCCCATGATGGGATCAGATGACTGTGTTCTGAGTGGCCAGTCTGCCCAAGGGGAGTTTCCCTAGGGGTGTGGCCTGCTTCCAAGATATCCAGGGACATCCTGGGAAGAGAGACATTCTTTGAGGGATTGGAACCCTGGTGTGCGGACTACAAACTTCCATGAGTGAGCAGCCCACCGCTCTGCCTGGAGATCTTGGATTTGTCTTTTGTTGGAGTCAACAACCAGTGTACTGCCTGCCAGCCTTGAATTGCTCGGCCCCCTGCTCTTGCAGAAGCTAAGGCTGCTGCCAGCCCAACGTTTCCTCCAGGGACTTTGGACTTGCTGGCTTCTATACGCTTGTGAGCCATTTTCCTAAGATAAATTTCTCTCTCTCTTTCTCTCTCTCCCTATATATATACATGCTTTGCTGGTTTTTGTGTTTCTCTAGAGAACCCAATCTAACAGGAAAACACTGACAAAATCAAGGAAAACACAGACAAAACTGTAGAACAATTTAGGAACGCAATACAAAGACAAACTGACAAAATAAATGAAAAATTAGATACCATATGTTTTGGTTACCTGATGCTGCTCTAACAGAAATATACCATAAATGGAATGGCTGGAAGAAACAGGAGTTTATTCTCCTACAGTTTGGAAGCTTTAAGTCTGAGTTCAAAGTGCCAGGCTCTAGGAGCTGGGTGAATGCTCCTCAACTTTGGACTTCAGCTCTGCCTCCCGCTCCCAACCCACTGGAACAGAGGCTTTTCTTCACTCAGCTCTGGCTGCTGAGACTGACAAGCCCAAGGTTGACAAGTAAAAAGGCACAGTCCTGATGTTACCAAACCACACAGCAGGCCATTAATTCAAGTCTATTGAAAGTCCCAAGGTCAGGAGAGCATGCTAGGCTGCTGAACAATAACTCAGCTACATGCAGGGTTCAAGCATGCCATAAGCTAGAGACCATTCCCCAAGGCTTCTGCTTATATACAGGAAGCAGACCACATACCCAAAGCAGCTACTCATCTGCTCCAATAGATTCCACAATGGAGTTAATTACCAATCTCACCATGGGGAATAACTACATTCAGCTGCCTAGCCATTCAACCAGGCCCAGCCAAGTTGACACACAAACTTAACCACCACACCACACAAAAACAACAAATAGAAATCCAGAACATTAATACTAAGATTTCAGAAACAGATAACACTTGAAAGGGCAAAAGAGTAGAATCAAATAAATGGAAGACAGAATTAGTGAGATTAAAGACAAATCTCTCAATACTACTTTGTTAAGGGAACAACCAGGAAAAGCTGGAAAAAAAAAAAAAAAAAAGAAGAAGAAGAAAGCCTAAGATTCACGTGGGACACCATCAAGAGGAATAACTTACATGTAATCAGAATGCCAGAACAGGAAGAGACAAATAAAACCAGGAAAATTATCCAAGATTTGTTGGAAAAGAACTTCCCTAATATGATGAAAGACAAGAAACAAGGAAGTTCAACAAACACCAAACAGGATAGACCCCAAAAGAAAATCACCAAGACATAGCATAATCAAACTTAACAAAATCAAAGACAAAGAAAGAATCCTGAAAGCATCACAGGAAAAACAAAAAGTTACCTACAAAGGACAGCCAATAAGACTAAACTCTGATTTCTTGGCAGAAACTATTTAGGTAAGAAGATAATGGTATGACATATACAAAACCCTAAAAGAAAAAAATTGCCAACCAAGAGTTATGCTCAACAAAATTGTCCCTCAAATATGATGGCAAAATTAAGACATTTCCAGACAAACGGAAATTAAGGTAATTTGTTAAACCAGACCAGCCTTACAAGACATGATAAAGGGAGTCCTTCAAAGAACCAACAACAGCAGACAACAACCAATGATTAACACACATAATGACATAGCCCAGAAAACAACCCAGATACAGAAGTATCCAAAGTAAAATAAACTTACAGGAACCAGAGACATTAATTGGTAAATGAGGACAAGTACAAACCAAAAAGAGGGAATAAAGAGTGTAGGTACAGAACTTCCAAATGGAGAGGAAGTCAAGATGATTTTGAGATAGAACAGACTATTTTAAACTTGGGAAGAAAATAATAAATCACAAGGTAACCTCAGAGAAAATTAATAAAACTTCTCATCAAAATAAAAGAGGAAAGGCACAAATATTTAGCAAATACTAAAACAACAGCAATGAAGGAAATGATTTAAAAAATTCATAAACAAAATGAGTTTAGCACAAAAAAATCATATGCCACAAAGAAATCAGCAACATCACACCTACCACCCCCCAAAAAAATAACAGAATGACAGCAGTAAATTCACACTTTTTGATAATTACACTGAATGTAAATGGGCTAAATGCACCAATCAAGAGATAAGAGTTGCAGAATGGGTAAGAAAAATGCTCCACTAATAAGCTGTCTACAAGAGATACACTTAGACACAAAGACAAAAATAGACTAAAAATCAAAGGTTGGGAAAAATATATCAAGCAAATGGAAACCAAAAAAAGCAGGAGTGGCAATATTAATTCCTGTAAAACAGACTTTAAGACAAACACTATCATAAGAGACAAGGAAGAACATTATATAATGATTGAATGATCAATCAAACAAGAGGACATAACTACAATAAATACCTATGCACCCAGTGAAAGAACTTCCAAATATAAGTCAGACTTTAACAGACATGAAAAGAGAAGTAGAAGACTCCACAGTAATAGTAGGAGACTGTGTTACACCATCTGCAATGAAGGATAGGATGACTAGAAAGAAACTCAACAAAGACATTGGAAAACTAAACAAAACAGTGCAAAATAATTTCTGCTCATAGATCTTGTATGTAGAAAATCTGAAAGAATCCATACACAACTATCACAACTAATAAATGAATTCTACAAAGTTTCAGATTAGAAGATCAGCATACAAAAAGCAATTGTATTTTTATGCACTACCAATAAACAATCAAAATATTGAAATTGAAGAAAACAATTCCATTTACAAAATCATCAAAAAGAGTAACATTCACTGAGCTGTACATGTGAAGACTGTTGAAATGTGAAATGTTTTGTTACATATTATTCACCACAATTTTAAAAAAGAACAGAATACTTAGGAATAAATTCATGTAAGGAGGTGCAAGACTTGTGCACTGAAAACCACAAGAGATTATTGAAAGCATATCTAAATAAATGGAGAGGTAGCCTGTGTTCATGAATTGAAAGACGTAATATTGTTAAGATGTCACTATTCGCCAAACTGATTTACAGATTCAATGCAACTTCTTTCAAAATTCCAGCTGCCTTTTTTTTGTAAAAATGGACAAGTTCACCCTAAAGTTCATATGGAATCACAAGGGACCTCAAATACTCAAAACAATTTTGAAAAAGAAGAAGTAAGTGGAGGAGTCACATTTCCCAATTTCAATGCTACTGTAATCAAAACAATATGGTACTAGCATAAGGATAGAAATACAGATCAATGGAATAGAATTCAGGGTCCAGAAATAAACTCATATCATGGTCAATTGATTTTTGACAAGGGTGCTAAAAACTTTCAATGAGGAAAGAATGGTGTCTTCAATAAACGGTGCTGAGACAACTGGATATTTACAGGCAAAAGAATGAAGTTGAACCCTTTAGCTTACACTGTATACAAAAATTAACTTGAAATGGATTGACGACTTAAATCTAAGAGCTAAAATTTTAATACTCTTAGAAGAAAAAGCATAGGGGTAAACCATTATGACCTTGAATTTGGCTATGGTTTCTTAGATATGAAACCAAGAACAGAAGCAACAGAAGAAAAAATAGATAAATTGGACTTCATCCAAATCTAACACTTTAGTGCATTCAAGGACATTGTCAATAAAGTGAAAAGACAACCCACGAAATGGGAAGAATATTTACAAATCATGCATTTGATGAAGGTGTAGTATCCAGAATATATAAAGAACTTTGACAACTCAACAACAAAAAAGACAAGCCAATTTAAAAATGGGCAAAGGACTTGGATAGACATGCCTCCAAAGAAAATAAGCAAATGGCCAACAAGCACATGGGAAGGAGCTCAACATGATTCCTTAGGAAAATTCAATGAGACACCACTTCATGCTCATTGATGATGATGTTGTTGTTAGGTACCACCCATTAGGATGGGTATAATAAAAAAAGAAAACAGTAAGTGTTGGTGAAGATGTGCAGAAACTGGAACCCTCACACACTGCTTTGGGAATGTAAAATGGTGCAACTTCTGTTGACGTTTCCTCAAAAGGTTAAACACAAAATGACCCTGTAGTTATTGTTGTTGTCAGGTGCTGTCAAGTTGATTCTGACTCATAGCAACCCCACGTACAACAGAACGAAACACTGCCCAGTCCTGCGCCAGCCTCACAATCCTTGCTATACCTGAGCTCACTGCTGCAGCCATGGTGTCAATCCACCTTATTAAGGACCTTCCCCTCCTTTGTTGACCCTCCACTTTACCAAGCATGATATCCTTCTCCAGAGAATGGTCCCTCCTGACAACATGATCATAGTAGGTAAGATGAAGTCTGGCCATTCTCGCTTCCAAGGAGCAATCTGGCTGCACTTCTTCCATGACAGATGTGTTTGTTCTTCTGGCAGTCCATGGTACTTTAAGTATTCTTTGCCAACACAACAATTCAAAAGCATCAAATATTCTTTGGTCTTCCTTATTCATTGTCCATTTTTCACATGCATGTGGGGTGGTTGAAAACACCATGGCTTGGGTTGTTGTTGTTATAAGGTGCCGTTGAGTTGGACCGACTCACAGCGACCCCTCCTTGGGTTTCCAAGGTGGTATCACTATGGAAGTAGATTGCCCAACCTTCCTTCCGAGGAGTGGCTGGTGGGTTTGAACCACCAGCCTTCTGGTTAGCAGTCAAGTGCCTTAGGCACTATGCTACCAGAGTTTCTATGGCTTGGGTTAGGTGCACCTTAGTCTTCAAAGAGACATTTTGCTCTTCAGCACTTGAAAGAGGTCTTTTGCAACAGATTTGCCAAGTGTGATACATCCTCTAATTTCTTGACTGCTGGTTTCAGTGGTGTTCATTGTGGAACTATTGTTGTTGTTGGTATGTGCCGTCGAGTTGGACCCGACTCTTAGTGACCCCTCCTTAGATTTCCAAGGCAGTATCACTACAGAAGTAGATTGCTGAAATCTTTGACAATTTCAATCTTTTCTCCATTTATCGTGATGTTGCTTCTTGGTCCAATTGTGAGGACTTTTGTTTTCTTTATGTTGAAGTGTAATCCGTAGTGCAGACTGTAGTCTTTAAACTTCATCAATAAGTACTTCAAGTCATCTTCACTTTCAGCAAGCAAGGTTGTGTCATCTGCATATCACCGATTGTTAATGACTCTTCCTCCAATTCTGATGCTGTGTTCTTCTTTATATAGTCCAGCTTCTCAGATTATTTGCTCAGCATACAGATTGAATAAGTGAAAGAATACAACCCTGACACATTCCCTTCCTGATTTTAAACCATGTGGTATCTCCTTGTTCTGTTCAAATGACAGCCTCCTGGTCTATGTACAGGTTCCTCATGAGCAAAATGAAGTGTTCTGGAATTCCCATTGTTCTCAATATTATCCATAATTTGTTATGATCCACACAATCGAATGCTTTTTCATAGTCAATAAAACACAAGTAAACATCTTTCTGATGTTCTTTTCTTTGAGCCAAGATCCATCTGACATCAGCAATGATATCCCTTCTTCCACATCCTCTTCTGAATCCAGCTTGCATTTCTGGCAGTTCCCTGTCAATATATTGGTTGTTTTCATTACCTAGTGCTGCTCTAACAGAAGATACCACAAATGGGATGGGTTTAACAAACAAGAGTTTATTCTTACAATTTTTGGAGGCTAGAAGTCCAAGTCCCAAGTGCTAGGCTCAGTAGCTGGGTGAAAGCCCCTTGACCTTGGGCTTCAGCTCTGCCTCTTGCTCCCAGCCCACTGAAGCTAGAGGCATCTCTTCACTCAGGCAGCTACTGGCTGCTGAGGCTAACAAGCCCAGGGTTGACAAATAAAATGGCACAGTCCCAATGTTACCAAACAACAAGGCAGGCCATTGATTCAAGTCCATTGAAAGTCCCAAGATCGGCAGAGCATGGCAGGCTGCTGAACAATGACTTGGCTACATGCAGGGTTCAACATGCCATAAACTAGAGACCATTCTCAAAGCTGCTTCTTATGTACATACAGGAAGCAGACCACATCTCTAAAGCAGCTATTTAGCTGCTTATGGTAGATCCCACCATGGAGTTGATTGCCAGTCTCATCATGGGGAATAACTACCACCAGCTGCCCAGCTACTCAATCAGGCCCAGCTAAGTTGACACACAACCACACTGGTGCAACCATTTTTTAATTGTCTTCAGCGAGATTTTACTTACGTGTGATATTAATGATATTGTTCAATGATTTCCACATTCTGTGGGATCACCTTTCTTTACAATGGGTACAAATATGGATCTCTTCTAGTCAGTTGGCCAGGTAGCTGTCTTACAAATTTCTTGGGCCTCCAGCACAGCAACTGTTTGCTGAAACATCTCAATGCTGTTCCATCAAATCCTGGAGCCTTGTTTTTCACCAATTCAGTGCAGCTTCAACTTCTTCCTTCAATACCATTGGTTCTTGATCATATGCCACCTCCTGAAATGGATGAACATTGGCCAGTTCTTCTTGGTACAGTGACTCTGTATTCCTTCCATCTTCTTTTGATGCTTCCTGCATCATTCAATACTTTGCCCATGAAATCTTCAATATTGCAAATTGAGGCTTGAATTTTTTTCTTCAGTTCTTTCAACTTGAGAAATTCTAAGTGTGTTTCTTCCCTTTTGGTTTTCTAACTCCAGGTCTTTGCACATTTCATTATACTAATTGACTTTGTCTTCTCAAGCTGCTCTTTGAATCCTTCTGTTCAGTTCTTTTATCTTGTCATTTCTTACATTTGCTTTAGATACTCTCAGTTCAAGCACAAGTTTCATAGTCTCTTCCAACATCCATTTTGGTCTTTTCTTCCTTTCCTGTCTCTTTAATGACCTTTTGCTTTCTTCATGGATGATGTTCTTGATGTCATCTCACAATTCCTCTGGTTTTCAGTCATTGGTGTTCAATGCATCAAATCTATTCCTTAGATGGTCTCTTAAGTTCAGGTGGGGTATAATCAAGGTCATATTTTGACTCTCATGAACTTGTTTTAATGGTCTTAAGCTCCAATTTGAACTTGAGTATGAGCAGTTGATGGTCTGTTCCACAGTCAGCTCCTGGCCTTGTTTTGGCTGAAAATATCGAGTTTCTCCATTGCCTCTTTCCACATTTGTAGTCAATCTAATTATTGTGTACTCCATCTGGTGAGGTCCATGTGTATAGCCACTGTTTATGTTGCTGAGAAAAGGCATTTGCAATGAATAAGTCATGGGTCTTGCAAAATTTTATCGTGCAATCTCCAGTATCATTTCAATCACCAAGGCTGTATTTTCAACTACTGGTGATTTTTCTGTTTCCAACTTTTGCATTCCAATCACCAGTAATAATCAGCACATCTTGATTGCGTGTTTGGTGTATTTCAGACTGCAGAGGTTGGTAAAAATCTTCAATTTCCTCTTCTTAGGTTTTGGTGGTTGATGCGTAAATTTGAATAATAATAGTATTAACTGGTCTTCCTTGTAGGCGTATGGATATTATCCTATCATTGACAGCATTGTACTTCAGGCTAGATCTTGAAACATTCTTTGTGATGATGAATTCCTCTTCAATTTGTCATTCCCGGTGCAGTAGATCATATGGTTGTCTGATTCAAAATGGCCAAAAACAGTCCATTTCAGCTCACTAATGCCTAGGATATTGATCTTT
>NW_006921717.1:7230787-7232633 GCF_000298275.1 Orycteropus afer afer | reverse complement strand
ACATGAAATATCCCAAGTGGAAAAATCCAGAGACAGTGGTGCTGGGGCTCGGGAGAAAGGGTAGAGGGGAGTGACAACTGAACGAGCGCAGAATTTCTTGTTGTTGTTGTTGTTCGGTGATGTGGAGTCGGTTCTGACTCATAGTGACCCCGTGTACAATGAACAAAACACTGCCTGGACCGGCACCATCCTCATCATTTTGTTATGCTTGAGCCCATCGTTGCAGGCACCGTGTCAATTCATCTCATTGAGGACCTTCCGCCTTTTCACTGACCTTCCACTTTACCAAGGACGATATCCTCCTCCAGGGATATGACCATCCTGACAACATGACCAAAGTATGAGAAACGCAATCCGGCCTTTCTCACTTCTGAGGAGCATGCTGGTTGTACTTCTACCAAGACAGATGTTTGTTCCTCTAGCAGTCCATGACGCATCCAACACTCTTCACCAACACCACAATTCAAATGTATCAATTCTTCTGCGGTCTTCTTTATTCATTGTCTAGCTTTCACATGGACATGAGGCGATTGAAAACACCGTGGCTTGGGTCAGGTGCACCTTAGTCTTCAAAGAGACATCTTTTCTCCTTAACACTTTAAAGAGGTCTTTTGCAGCAGATTTGCCCAATGCAATACATAGTTTGATTTCTTGCCTGCTGCTTATATGGGCATTGATTGTGGATCCGAGTAAAACAAAATCTTTGACAACTTCAATCTTTTCTCCATTTATCATGATGCTGCTTATTGGTCCAGTTGTGAGGAGTTTTGTTTCCTTTATGTTGAGGTGTAATCCATAGGCTCTACAGTCTTTGATCTTCATCAGTAAGTGCTTCAAGACATCTTCACTTGCAGCAAGGAAGACTGTGTCATCTGCATATCGCAGGTTGTTAATGAGTCTTCCTCCAATCCTGATGCCACATTCCTCTTCATATAGTCCAGTTTCTCAGATTATTTGTTCAGCATACAGGTTGAATAAATATGGTGAAAGGACACAATGCCCTTTTCTCTGTTGGCCCCTCACCTTCGGTGAATTGCTGATTCAATCCATCCCTTTTTTGCTGATGGTTCTGGAGCCTGGTTTCTCTAAGAGGCTCTGGAGACCAACTGCATGGACGTCACTCAGAAGCTTGTTTGTAATGCAGAATCTCAGGCCTCACCCCAGAGTCACCCAATCAGAGTCTGCATTTTAACGAGACGATGACGGCTGCACATGAACAGATTGTCACAGATGTACTGCTTTAGACAATGACAGTGGAGATTTGCTCTTATCATTGTTCACATTTCAAAAGTGGTTGCTAATTGCCATCCTGAACTCAGGGTCCCCCGCCATCTTCCTGACTGTTGGTAGGTTTGAGTCCCTTGTTACAGCTATTGCATCAATCCATCTCGTGGATGGTTTCCCCTCTTTTTTTCACTGACCCTCGACTTTACCAACCGTGATGAGCTTTTCCAATAACTGGTCTTTCCTGAGGATATGTCCAAAGTAAGTGAGACACATGCTTATCATAAACTCTTAGGAAAACACACCTCAGTAAAAAGCAAAATCCCTAAAGGTGATTTTAACATATTCCTTCCCAGTCCCCTATCCCCCTTTTCCTAAATTGAGGTAAAAGTCGCACAACATAAAGTTCACCATTTTAACCATTTTAAAATGTAAATTTCAGCACTAAAATGCATTCACAGTGCTGTGAACCATCACCATAATCTAACTCCAGAATATTTTTATATTCCCAATGTCCTGGTTCCCTAGTGCCACTCTGACAGGAATATACCACAATGGGATGCCTGAACAAACAGGAGTTTATTCTCTTACAGTTTGGAGGCTTTAAGTCCAAGTTCAAAAT
>NW_006921717.1:7162941-7220752 GCF_000298275.1 Orycteropus afer afer | reverse complement strand
ATATATATACACTTTGCTGGTTTTTGTGTTTCTCTAGAGAACCCAGTCTAGCACAATGCCCATTTGACAGATGGGGAAAACTGAGGCTGTTGAGTTGAAATGCACGTGTGAGGACAGCATCTGGGCCTTCTCAAGACCAGTGCCATTCTCTAGGAGAAGCCTGACCTGTGGAGTCCTTTCCTCCTCCTCACCTGCCCATTAGCCTCAGTTCTGAGCTGGGGGGGGGGCAGCATGGATGGGGTCTTTGCCTCACCTGGCTGGCCTCAGTGGAGCAGGGTCCATGGGGGACGGGCTGGCTCAGGGGTATCAGTGTTCTCCCCAGTGCTGTGATGAATCCTCTGGCCTTGTGACTCTAGTGGGTCCAGCTCTGGCCTATTCCATGCTGTGATGGTGTCACTGGCAGAACTGGGCTTGCTGAAGCTAGACACAGGCATGTCCCAATCTCTCTCTGCCTCCCCAGTCCTGGTGCCTTTCTGCAGTGGCCAGAATCTATGTGTTCATGTCTTTGACTACGGACTCTACCTGACCTTCAGGGATCAGGGCTGCCTGGCCACGAGGTAGCAGTATGGTCGACAATCTTGACTCCAGACCCAGTACTGATGATAGTCTCTCTCCCCTACCCTCTCCAGCTGTTCCAAGCCTTGTCCAAGGTGTCTTCTCTCTTGGCCTCTGCTTATTTTCTGCTGTTACTGACCCAAGAGAGATGTGGGCTGGTGGGTGCCCTACGTGAAGACTGGCAGCAGCAGCCAAGCCTAACTAGCCCACCCCAGGGCCTCCTGCCCACTGCCCCTAGCCACGGGTGGTTCCCTTCCTGCCTGGCTGAGCCAGGGCCTGGAAGGATACCGTGACAGGCCCTCTGTGATGCTTCTGTTGCCATGGTGATCCAAGATGAGATGGCCATAGCATTCTGCCTCCGGAATCTCGCTTGTCTGCCCAGCTCTGCTCTGCCTGCCCCCAGAGATGGCTCGCTGCCAGGGGACTGGAAAACGGAGTCTCTGCTGGAGTTAGAGTCTCTTCTGAGCACCTGTCATTCCTTTGACCTTCCCTCAACCCTGACAGAGACCACTACTCTACCAGGTAAGACTTCACCCCTCATAAACTGCTCTCCACCAAAGAGGTGATGGTGGGTAATAGAAAGGGCACTGGATTTGGAGTCACAAGACTCAGATTCCAGTCCCAACCCAGCTACTTATTACCTGTGTGAACTTCAGCAAGGTAGACCTTGAACTTCAGTGTCCTCCTCCATAAAATGTGGATAACAGTGCCATACTGAGCTGTTCCTGTATGACATTTCATGGACTGTTCCCTTGACATGTTCCATCCTTCTCAGTTCAGCGAGCTCCTACTCACGCTTTGAGACCCACCTGAATGTTCCCCTGTCTTCAAAAGTTTCCCTGACCTCTGCCATGCTGTTCTGGGTTAGAGTTATTGAAGTGTTTCCTTTGTCTTCATTCGACTATGAACTCTTGAAGGACAGGAACCAGATTAGCTCACTTCAGCACCAGGACCTGGCATCAGAAATGGTTTGTCGAGTGACTATTTTGTGGAATGGAGAGTAGGAGAGGGCTACTGTGACTGGCTTGGGCTCCTCCTTGTAGAGGTCACTCTAAGGGCTTTCCTCTAGCCCTGGCTTGGGTCAGTCAGGGATTCTTGTGGCCCTCCTGTGGGCCTTAGCCGTGCCTGGCTGACTGGCCACATTCTCGTGGCCAAGGCACTGTGGGGAGACCATGACTTTCAGTGTGCTTGTCTCAGCACTGGAGAAGGACCAGGAGCAGTAGCTCATGGTGGTTCTCTGAGGATCTCCTGGGGCATCTCAGATGGGAAGGTGGGCTGGGACAGCATTATCAGCTGGTCCTGGTGGGACTTTGGGACTATTGCCTAGGACCCCTTGGGTCAACCTCACACTGTGAGGGAAGGGGAACTCCAGAGTTTCCCAACTCTTTCTTGTATGGCTGCTGGTCAGGGCCAGGGAGAGGAGGAGCCTCCCAGAGCCAGCTCTAGGCCTCCTAGAGCAGAGCAGCCAGTTCAGGGCGCCCTCCAGTGGCCACTTAGTGACTTCGTTTAGTCCTTCATTTATTCTAATACCGAGTGAACATCACTGTGCCAGGCGTGGTGCCAGGCACATATTTCACTTTTAAAAATTAAAACAAGCATTTATTATTCATCTACTAAGTGGAAAGCTCTCTCCTGGGTGTCGATGTATGTTGGTGAGAGGAGAGAGAATACAGCAGGCAAGCCACTCCTTACACCGGGCTGGACATTTGTGTACCTGGGGAACCTGAGGAAACACCTGCGCCCTGCCACCACGAGGTGAATCAGAAATTGTAGGGCGTGGGGCGTGGGTGCCAGTGGTTTTCAGCGGCTCCCCAGGTAAAGTAAATAAGCAGCCAGACCTGAGAGCCACTCGTTTGGAGGGTTGCCCAACACATTTCCCACCCGTCACTCTCACCCACCTGCCAGGATGGGCATTATTGTACCATTTCACAGATGAGACAGGTTCAACGGCACCTGTTCCTCTCCCTCTCAGTCAAGGACTGCGATGGGAAAGATGCTTCCCACAGCGTGGGTGGCAGGGCTGCACCGTACTCCTACCAGGCTGTCTCTGATCGCTGAGAGGCCCCTTCATAATAAACAAACAACAACAACAAAAACCCCATGGCGTCAATTCTGATGCATAGCGCCCCTAGAGGACAGAGAAGAACTGCCTCATAGGGTTTCCAAGGCTGTAAATCTTTACAGAAGATCACTACCTCTTATTTTTCCTGTGACCTTTAGGTTAACAGCCAAATATGTTAACCACTATGCCACCAAACAAACAAAAAAAAAAACTGGTGAAGAATGCTGAAGGTACCATGGACTGCCAAAAGAACAGATCTGTCCTGGAGGAAGTGCAGCAGAGATGCTCCTTGGAAGCAAGGATGGCCAGACTTCGTCTCACCTACTTTGGTCATGTTATCAGAGGGGACCATTCCCTGGAGGAGGATGTCATGCTTGGTAAGGTGGAGGGTCGAGAAAGAGGGGAAGGCCTTCGATGAGATGGATTGACATGGTGGCTGAGACAATGGGCTCAGATATAGGAGGGATCGTGGGGTGTTTCCTTCTGCTGTGCATGGGGTTGCTAAGTCAGAAACGACTCGATGGCACCTAACAACAACATGCCACCAGAGCGCCTTGCTTCTGTAGTAGCAACAGTATTATTGTTCAATGTGAGCAGAAAATACCTAAGGTCATTGTGAAATGATTTTTTTTTCCCCAGGCAGAGAATTATAAAGGCAATGGGTGGGGTGCACAAAAATGATCTTTTAGGAGTATGCCAGAGGGGGAGTGGAAGAGGGAGTAAGCCCTAGAGAGAGAGGGAGAGAGTAGATACTGATTTTAAGGCTCAGGGTCATATACTACATCAGAGCTTCAGAGCGAGTGGTCCGTGTCTCCTGGCATAATCCTTGCAGTGCTTATTAAAAATGCAACAGCGTCAGGCCACAGAATCTACCCTGGAGGAAAAGCCTAGAGCTGCATGTGTAATAAGCATTCCAGGCGCTTCCTGTGCTCACTAAAGACCAAGAGTCACTACTGCTTCCAGCTCCACTCTTCCCTCTTTTAGCAACACGAGCCGAGCATGGCGGCACTGGCCTAGTGCTCAGCCGCCCAGAGGGCCCTCACGTATGGATGAATATATTCAAATTTATTGAACTGACTGCTGCGATTTTAACAGGTAGCCCTTGAGGCTCTGTGCACATCTGTCTATTTTGCACCGGCTGGCTGGGAGCCAGCAGTAAAAGTGCTGTGGACCCCAAGGCTGTCTCCAGCTCTAGGTCACGACCTCTCACGCAGCCCCTTGTCCCTCCTTCTCCATCCGTAATTCTGGACCCACCCACTACCGGGGTCCGGTAACCAATCACAGTCTATGGCGTCACCAACAGCCAATCAGAGCTCCTCAGCAGTCTTCCGAATTTTGTCCATTTTTCTGAGGTGATGAAATTCCAAAGCAGTACTGTCCTTTTCAAATGGGGGACACCGAGACCGAGAGAGGAGCACAGGCCCGTACAGGGTCACCACAGGCAGGTGGCAGGGCCGAGACTAGAACCCAGGACTTCTGATCGTAGCCCAGTATTCTTCCCACAGCCACGGCGCTGCCGCAGCCTCACAGGGCCGGGCACAGTCTCTCCTCCCTCGGTAGGTCTTGGCCCAGCCGATGAGGCCTAGGGCCCCAGTCCGTCATCCGCACGACTCTCCCAGGAAGGGCTCGGAGGACGGGACACGAGGAAGCAAATCCCTCAACCTCTGGATTTTAGGGTCCAGAGGAAATGGCAGGAATGACAGGGCTGGTGGCGGAGGGAAGAGGAGCCGTGGTGGCACAACGGTTAAGCGCTCCGGTGCTAACTGAAAGGTTGGAGGCTTGAACCTACCCAGCTACTCCTCAGGGGAGAGAGCCGGAGACCTGCTCCCGGAAGGACTACAGCCTAGACTAGAAAACCCAATGCGGTAGTTCTCACTCACACAGGGTGGCTCTGAGTCTCCACTCAGCAGCACCTAACAACCACGACATGGGGAAGGGGGAGGAGCCCCAAATTCCAGCCCTGGTCTCAGCCAGGAAGGAATTAGAGGGCCCAGGGCTGTGATGGCCGCCACTCCTGGGCAGATTACGAGGGGCTCAGACAAGGGATCCTTTGTGGAGGCCCTAGCTTAGGGAGTCAAGTGACCTCTGAGCACACATTACACACTTGGGCCGTGCCGGTACCCTAAGGTACCCTAAAACAGAGGCACTGGCCTCAGGACCCCAGAGAGACCCACCAGCCCAGTGGCCAGAACTTTTGTGGGATCGCTCCGCCGGCCCGGAGCCCCACCTGTGAGTAGGGGTTGCCCCAGGTGGGCTGGGCTGGGGCTTTGAGCCTTCATCTGTGTGTGACATTGACACACAAGCGGCACCCGTGCAGGTGTGTGAGCACCCGCACGTCTGTGCAAAGGCCCTGCGATGGGAAGGAGCTGGAGGCTCAGAGACAGCCAGTGTGGCTGTATCAGAGTAGGTTGGGCGGGGGGAGTGGGGGGAAATAGGATGTCAATCATTGCTTCAATAAATTTTAGCGGGCAGTTATAAATGACTATATTGATACTTCAAATAGATATAATACCATAAATTAGATGGCTCTTGGTTTTAGAAGGTTTTAGATATTATTGCTGTTTGCCAGTGAGTGGATTCCTACACACAGCGGCCCCATGTGACAAGGTAGAACCACCCCATAGGGTTTTCTTGGCTGTAATCTGTGTGGAAGGAGATCGCCAGATCTTTCTCTCAAGGAGCCGTTAGCTGGGTTTGAACCACCAACCTTTCTGTTAGAAGCCGAGCTTTCAAGCATTGCACCACCAGGGCCCCTTTTCTTTCTTTCTACTTTTTAATAATTGATTTTCTCTTTTGTTGTTGTTGAGAATACACACAGCACACCATACAACAATTCAACCCTTTCTACATGCACAATACCATGGCACTGGTGACAATCTTCAACTTGGGCGACCATTTTCACCCTCCTCCGAATTCTTCCTCCTTCCTGAACACTGGCTCCCTGCCCCCTCAGCTTCCTAGTGAATCGTTCCAGTTGCTGTTGTCAATGTGACCCTATACAGTACATTTTTATCGAGCCCCACCTACGAGGCCACAATAGGAGCCTCCATTCTAAGGACAGGACAGGCAGTAAACCAGCAGAAATCCTGTACAACATAAGTTCAAGTCGTGATCAGTACTATGTAGAAAATTCAAGGAAGGTGAGCGGGCAGAGAGGTCTGGTGGTAGTGGGGCCCTTTTCCCAAGTGGAGTGGCTGGGGATGTCCTTTCTGAGGAGATGACCTGAAGTGGGAAGTAAGTCATGCAGTTATTGGGGGTACGAGCATCCCCCTCCCTGCAGGAGGGTCAGGCCCTGGGGCCACCCTTCAGCAAACATTATTTGAGTAGCTCCACCAGCCAGGCTCCACCCTGGGCTTTGGGATGCAGCATTGGACAAGGCTGACCCGGTCCCATACATACTTCTTGCTCCAGGCTTATTGAGGGAGGTTGGGGAGCCAATGAACGAGACGGGCTCCAAATACTTCCTGGTTCAGAGGACCCAAGCTTAGTGTGTGGGTGTCACTGTTGTTCCTGCCTTTGTCACTGTAGCAATTTAAGGGCATGCACCATACACAGAGCTACCTATGGGTGGTGTAACCAGTTAATGCGTTAGTTTGTTAACTGAAAGGTTGGCGGTATGAGTCTACCCAGTGGTGCCCTGGAAGTAAGGCCTGGCAACCAACTTTGGAAAAATCAGCCACTGAAAACCTTATGGTTCTGACACCCGTGGGGTCGCCCTGAGTTGAAATCGACTCATTGGCAACTGGTACCTCTGTCTCTAGGCTCACTTCCCCACATCCCCATCTCCCCCAGGCAGTCAGAGCTGGAAAGGCCTTGATGACCCCCATAGCCCTCTCCCAGGGTCCACACAGGGAAGCTGAGGCCCAGAGCAGGGAAAGGCTTGGCTAAGGTCACCTGAGGCTCAGACAGGCCCTGACCAAGCCTCTTGCTCCCTCCTGCCCCCGCCATCAGTGTCCCTGTGTGTCTGTTCACCAAGACCTAAGCCCACCTGCTGGCGGCCCGGTGCCTGGCTATGACTGTGACCTACACCAGCAAAGTGGCCAATGCCCACTTGGGCTCCTTCTCCCGGCTGCTGCTCTGCTGGAGGGGTAGCATCTACAAGCTGCTCTATGGTGAATTCTTCATCTTCCTGCTCTGTTACTACACCATCCGCCTCATCTACAGGTACTGAGGGCAGGGCTGGGCCGGGACTGGGAGGGGTGGCCAAGGCTTGAGCTCCATGGAGGGCCCTCCCAGCCAGCTAGAGGACCAGTGGACTGAGCTGAGCTCCTGGCCAGGTACTGGAAGCAGGGGGCTGGGGAGGAGAGAAAGGAGTCCACAGGCTAAGAGGGTCTGAGAATCCCACAGGCGGCCCTGGGAGGCTCACAGGCCCGGATTTACCTTTTTAAAAGACCAAAACCCTTTGTTTCAACCTGCTTTTAAACCACTGTCCCTTAGATCCCTCAAAATGGTCAAAAAACAACAAAACAAGCAAACACACTGATGTGGAGTCACTTCCGCCTGGGTGGTACAAAGGGTTTGTGCTGATCTACAAACCTAAAGGTTCGTGGTTCAAACCCACCCAAGAGCACCCCAGAAGCAGCAATCTGCTTCCATAAAGTTGTTGTTATGTGCTGTTGAGTCAGGCCCTCCTCAGGTTTCCAAGGCAGTATCACTATGAAGTAGATTGCCCCACCTGCCTTCCGAGGAGGGGCTGGTGGGTTTGAACCGCCAGCCTTCTGGTTAGCAGTCAAGTGCCTTAGGCACTGTGCCACCAGAGCCCCTTCCATGAAGAATACCACATGAAAACCCTATGGAGCCGTTGTACTTTGCAACACATCGGGTTGCCATGAGTCAAGACAGTCAGTTGGGCCTAAAACTGAGCCCTTCAGCAGGTCCTTCCTGTGAGGATTCCTGTCCCAGGAGACCCCTCAGGGTGGCCTTCTCCAGCCCTGGAGCAGAGACCCTGCTGGGCACGTGGCTGTCAGAGGAGACCCCACCCAGCTGAGGCCCCTGAGGCTGAGGCCGCAGAAGGGACTGGAGGGGGTGGGGCAGCCTCCCTCGCCCCCTGGACCATCTCCTCACAGCACCCCCACGTCTCTGCTCCTCGCTCCCCACCCCAGGCTGGCCCTCACGAGTGAACAGAAGCTGATGTTTGAGAAGGTGGCTTTGTACTGTGACCACTCCATCCAACTCATCCCCATTTCCTTCGTGCTGGGTGAGCCTCCCTTCCCGGGCGCAAGGAGGGTAACCAACCGCCCGGGGCGATTTCTAAGTCGCACGCCCCCAACCCCAGCGCCCAGCGGCAGTCTCTACGTCGTGTCTCCCCCTTCTCTACGTCGTGTCTCCCCCTACCCCTGCGTATCAAGAGGAATAGACGCTTCAAGCGATGACTAAGGGAATCGCCTTCCCCCTCCTGGCTGGCTGCTTCTGTCAGGCATCTTTCACGTTTGTGGCGCCTTGGAATATTTTCCTGCGCCTCCTCTGGCGCCCCCTTGGGCTTGCGCTGGGAGCAAGTCGCCCACCGCCACCCCACCCCCGTCCCTCTTTGCTCTGCTCTGCCCTTCCCCGGTCTCTGCGCCTCCAGAGAGGTCCTGGGCGGACCTCTAGGAGTGTAGAGGCGAGGGGGAGGGCCAGGGGTTTGTTGGCCTTCCTGTAGTTGAGGGAAACGTGCAGACAGCAGCCACAGGGACTGAAGTTAGACATAAGGACGTCCTACTACTGTTAGCACTCAAGACCCCGTTTCTGACCGGAAGCGCTGACATTATGGTCCCTGGAGGCTCGGTGCAGGAGGGGAGAGGGTCAGGCAAATTTCTGAAATAGCCAGGGCGGCCTGGAAGGGGGAACCCTGGAGAAATCTTGCTTCTCCAGCCGAGGCTCCTCCTGAGCGCCTCCCAGGGTTGGGGTTGGGTCCGCTCCTATTAGAAAGATGGAGAAACCGAGGCTTCGCCGGCGTGGGGCTCTGGCTGCAGCCTCGCCCCTCGGTCCCCTGCTCCCCTCCCCGGCCCTCCTGTCCAGGCTTCTACGTGACGCTGGTGGTGACTCGCTGGTGGAACCAGTACGAGAGCCTGCCGTGGCCCGACCGCCTCATGAACCTGGTGTCCAGCGTGGTCGAGGGTAAGGACGAGCACGGGCGGATACTGCGGCGCACGCTCATCCGCTACGCCAACCTGGGCAACGTGCTCATCCTGCGCAGCATCAGCGCGGCGGTCTACAAGCGCTTCCCCAGCACCCAGCATCTTGTGCAAGCAGGTGGGCGGGGCCCGCGGCCCGGGGCGGGGCAAGGGGCGGGGAGTGTGGGGCGGAGCCACAGGCGGAGAAGGGCCGGGCTGAAGATAGGTGGAGCCAGAGTCCCTGGGACTGAGGAGTGGGTGGGGCCTGGCCCAGACTTTGCCGAGATCTGGGCGCCGATTGGGTGAGCCGGAGTCAGGTGCCTGGAGAGGGGCGGGCCAGAGACCTCTCCGCGGAGAACAGGGGTTTGAGGCAGTAATTAAGACATTTGGGGGACAAGGGGACAGTGGCGGGGACTGGGGAACTGGCGAGGGTCTACCTCCCCCGGCCCTCCCCTCTCCCATCTCCGTTTCGGGCCTGGAGTTCTACCCCCTGCCTCGCCCTCGGCTTTACCGGATCTGCTCCTGGTTAATAACGCAGACTCCGCCCGCGTGCTCGGTACAGAGCAGTATCTATTAAGCGCGCAGTAACTCCTGAAAGAAGGAGGATGACAGGAGCGCTGAGGTCCTTATGGGCTCAATACGGCTCTAGCCACCCGGGGCCAGCCACCCGCTCTGCAGGTTCCCGCGCCCACTGTCTTCTCCTCTCTGCGCTGCAGGCTTTATGACCCCCGCGGAACGCAAGCTCTTAGAAAGCCTCGAGGGGCCGCACAACAAGTTCTGGGTGCCCTGGGTGTGGTTTGCCAACCTGTCAGTGAAGGCCTGGAGTGGAGGTCGCATCCGGGACTCTATCCTGCTCCAGAGCCTGCTGAATGTGAGCCCACCAGCCGGATGAGGCTGCCGCTGAGGCGGGAGGGTGTGGCCCAGGGAGGCAGGGTGCTGCACAGAGAGAAGGCTTGGCGCCTGGGCGTCTTCCCAAAGCCCGCTGTGGGGTTATAGGATCTTTTCCAAGAGTTCCACAGGCCATGGTTCCCCGCCCGTGCACAGACACACACACAAATCCTCCACCCCCTCTCTAAGTGAGCCTGTGAGAGGTTGGTTCCTTTTGGGGGCACAGAAAGGTTAAGTGAGCTGCCCTTGACCACACAGCCAGGGCTGGACCATGGGTACCAGACAGAGTCTGGTGCCTGGGGAAGTGCTAGGGGTGAGCCTGGGAGAGCAGGCGGTGATCAGAAGCCCAGCCCTCCCTCCTGCCCCCTTAGGAAATGAACACCCTGCGGTCTCACTGTGGACAGCTCTATGCCTACGACTGGATCAGTGTTCCCCTGGTCTACACGCAGGTGAGGAGGAGGCTGGGGGAGCAGCTCCTTTGGCCAACTCAACCTAGGAGGGCTCAGGAAGCAGCCTGTCAGGTCAGAGGGCTTACTTAGAGGCCAAGAGGCTCAACCTAGGATCAGGGGAGAAGGTTCTGTGTAGTGCAAGTTCTGAGAGTCCAGCCCAGTTGAGGCAGTGTGATTTAAAGAGACCCACAGCCACCAGAGCGTGAGAGTCAGCGCAAAGAGGGAGGTTCCTGATCCCAGGGTCCCATCCAGCCTGTTTCTGCCTCTACCTGCTCTTCCTCTTCCCAGGTGGTGACAGTGGCCGTATACAGCTTCTTTGTGGCCTGCCTGATTGGGCGGCAATTTCTGGACCCAGCCAAGGCCTACCCTGGCCATGAGTTAGACCTCTTTGTACCTGTCTTCACATTCCTGCAGTTCTTCTTCTATGCTGGGTGGCTGAAGGTGAGTCACGTGGTCAGGGCTGGCCTCTGTGGGCCTGGCTGCAGCAGCCTGGAGGTGGGAGGAGTTGGGGAGGATGGACAGCCAGAAAAGAAGGTCTCAAATATGGAAAGAAAGGAGCTGGGCCCTGACCACACGCACTGGAAGGGTGTTAAGTTTTTGTCATTTAAATGTTTTCATGTATGAAGAAACTGAGCCTCGGAGGGGGCACCTGATCCCCTGGCTCCACTCAAGGCCTGAAACTCAGCAGGCAGGAGAGACATAGGGAAACCATAGTCAGTGAAGCCATGTGGTGCCCCCTCAATGTTGAGAACGTTCTTCAAGTGTTTGTCCAGAACAAGGGAAATTGGTGGAGTGAGACTGGCAGAGACAGGCGCTGCTGCTGGCTGTTTCTCACCATATCCAGCCATTCCACTCTGGCCCATGTTTGTTCCCTCTCGTTGTTGTTGTTGTTATTTGCCGTTGAGTAGGACCTGACTCATAGCGACTCCTCCTTGGGGTCCGAGGTGGTATCACCACAGAAGTAGACTGCCCAACCTTCCTTCCGAGGAGTGGTTGGTGGGTTTGAACTGCCAGCCTTCTGGTTAGCAGTCAAGTGCCTTAGGCACTACGCCACCAGAGCTCCCACCCTCTCCTTAGTAAAGGGAATCCCTGTGGCACGACCAGTTAAGTGCTCGACTACTAGCCAGAAGGTTGGAAGGCAGGCCTGGCAGTCTGCTTTGGGAAGCCCCACCGTCTTAAAACTCCCTGTGGAGCAGTTCTGCTCTGTGACACATGGGGCGCCTTGAGTCAGAAGCGACTCAACAGCAGTGGCTTGGGGCTTCTGACTTAGTCAAGCCCTGAGGTTAACCAGCCCCCACCTGCTCTGGGACAATGGTTGGCACCACTTGTCCTTGCTCAGGATGCCAGTTTGGGAGGCATTTCATCCCCATGGCAGACGGTGCCCCACCCGCATCCAGTACTCTTCCCGACAGGCTCCTTCCTTATTCTGTTCCCCAGCCCCACCTTCGTCCTTCCCTCCCTCCTTTCCTTCCCCTCTTTTTTGGTGGCAGTGGTGGGTCTCCCTGTCTGTTCTCCTGTGTCCCACACACACACTGTTGCCTCTCCCTGGCCCAGTGATCTGGGGTTTCTACAGAGCACATCACTGTCTGCTTCCAGTGCCCCAGTGGTGCCCCAGTGGTCTGCAAGATGTCCCCCGGACGTTTGCATGTCTCATTACCTCTGCAGGGATTTGTCACCACTTAGAGATTTAGTGCCAAGGAATCTGCCTGCCTGCACCTACCTTGAATCCCGGCAGGCCTCAGCATATGCCTCTGTTAGGTTAGGAAATGAATGAATGAATGAATGTGTGAAGACGTGGATGAGTGAATAAAACTATGCAGTGCCAGGTGATATGCAGTGAGGTGACATAAAGGAGTTGCCTCCAGCTGAGTGATACACTCAGGGACAATATTGGGGACTCAGGGAGAGACTGGCTTGGGGTGTCAGAGGGCGTCAGTGTCCAGGAGGGGAGGGAGTGTGTACTGGGGTGTGCCCACACATGTGGTTATCTGGAACTCTTACACGGTGGCTTTGAAGATGGTGGTCAGGCAGGAAGGGCACTCGTGGTGGTGGTGGTGGTGGTGGTGGTAGGGCTTGGAACTGGCAGGAGCTGGGTTTGAGGGGGCCAGGCAGGGCCTCCAGGAGTCCTGCCTACGATTTCCAGAGCCTCACTTATCCCCCAAGGTGGCTGAACAGCTCATCAACCCATTTGGCGAAGACGATGATGACTTCGAGACCAACTGGATTGTAGACAGGAGCTTTCAGGTACAGGAGGAGGGAGGGAGGCCATCTTATGGACCCATCCCTAGGCTGAATCCTACAGTTCTGCAGGGAGGCCGCACAGTGAATGCCCACTCCCAACCCCCCAGCCAACCATTCACTCAGAATCCTCACCCCAACTTGTGAGGCGGCAGGTAGGCATCACTCTGTCCATTTCCCAGATGGGGAAACTGAGACCCAGAGAGAAGGGAACCTTCAGCCTAGTGCCTGGTCCTGTTGAGTTGACCTTTCTGTTGGACTCCTGCTTCTGTCCCTGGTGACCAGGTGTCCCTATTGGCTGTGGATGAGATGCACCAGAACCTGCCCCCACTGGAGCGGGACATGTACTGGAACGATCGCGTCCCGCAACCCCCTTACACAGCTGCTTCTGCCCAGTCCCGACGACCCTCCTTCTTTGGCTCCGCCTATAACATCAGGTGGGTAGTGCTGTTGAATCGCTGAGGCAGGTGACAAAGCCCTCAAGTGCAGAGGTCTGCCTAAAAACCTAGACTATTGTTGTTGTTATGTGCCAGCTAGTCGGACCGGACTCATAGCGACTCCTCCTTGGGTTTCCGAGGCAGTATCACTACGGAAGTAGATTGCCCCATCTTCCTTCCAAGGAATGGCTTGGTGGGTTTGAACTGCCAGCCTTCTGGTTAGCAGTCAAGTGCCTTAGGCACTGCGCTACCAGAGCTCCCAGAACCTAGACTAGCACTCATTAACATATCAGCCAGGTTCCTAATAGGCACTCGCCACGGTACTAAGTTCTTTGTATCTATTAACTAACTCTTCTTCCCTCCCAATAAGCCTTCTTGATTATCTCCAGTTTTCAGATGATCAGGTGCAGGTTCAGAGAAGTTGAATCAGTCAGCCCCATGTCATAGACAGCAAGTGGCACGTGGGAGCCCGGTATGCCTAGTTCTGCCTGCTTTACTGCCTAACCCTGCGCAGCTTAAGGATGCCTAAAACCGGAAGGGCTCTTAGGGATCTCCAGTCTAAGCACCCCCCTTTCCAAAGCTGGAAACTGAGGGAAGATCCTTGCTTAGGGGGCCTTTGGTGACGCAGTGGGATTTTAGGGCCTGGTTTATAGATAAGCCCGATGTTTGGATGGGAAATGGAGGAGGGGAGGGGAGCCAAGCATGTCCCAGCGGGAGTCTGGGTCAGCACAGTACCTCCCAGGTAGACTTTGTCCTGCACGGGAAAGACCTCAGGCCACCCCCAGCAGCCAAACCTTCTTCCACAAAGTCCTGTTTCCCTTGTTGGGTGAATCCCTCCTGAGCTGGAGGTGGGCCACAGTGGGCTGAAGGCCCATCCCAGCAGCCCTCTTTCCTGGAGGCGACAGTCAGAGTCAGGAGGGCTGTGAGGGTGGCTGTCAGGGTTTCTCCCACAGTGTCAGGCACTCTTAAGAACCAGATGTATTCTGTATGCTGAATGAACTAGAAGAGTCCCTTTACCAGGGTGGGGAGGGCTTGGGAACATCATCAAATGAAGGACAGGGGTTTTGCTGAGGTGAGAAACATTTCTGAAGGCTGTGTCTGGGCTTTGGGTGGCCTGTGCCCCAGCAGTTGGGGATTAGTGGGGAGGAGGGTGGATATTGGCAAACAGTAACACACGGCCTTAGCCTCCATGGAGCACGCTGTGTGTAAGGGAGCTCAAACCCAGTGCCCAGACTCTGAATACAAAGCGTGAGGTATGAGAAAGGGGTGGAACTCACAACAGAGGTCGCCTTGGCTGCCTGGCAGGTGGCCCCCAGCCAGGGTTGGAGCTGGCCCTTGGAAGATGGGGGAATTTGGACCTGGGCTAGGGCAGGTGTAGGTAGTAGCTTCCTCTTGCAGAGTTGGGAAGCCAACTTCCCACTTGGATGCAGCTCTCTGGCCTTGCCCAGATGCTGCTGGGCCTCGTCTGAGCAACCCATACCTGGGGCCCAGGAGTTTTGCTTGCCTCGAGGGAGGGGTTTTGAGGGAAGGAATGGGGAGGAAGAGGAGGCTCCTAAGTGCCAGGCTAGGGAGTTTGGGTGCTATCTGTGGGCAACAGGGAGCTTCGGAACAGTGAGGAGCTGTGCCTTGAGGATGACTGGCAGACACAGGATGGAGCCGAGGGGGAGACATTGTGAGGAAGACCGTGTGTGGCCTTGGCCAGAGGCGGGGAGAAGAGGAGCGAGGTCGGGCTCCGTTCTCTGCCCCTTCCTATGCCCCGAGTCTCCTTCTCTCCAGCATGGATGAAGAAGAGATGGAGTTTCAGCCAAACCACAAGAGCGAGGAGGAAGGCAGCGGGCCCACCAGCCTCATTGGCCGCTTCCTAGGGCTGCAGACCCATGAACACCCCACCAGAACAAACTCAAAGACCCGACTGCTAGCGTACAGGAAGGAATCTTTCCCCCACAAAACGGGTTATGCCAAGCACCAGTTCAAGGACCGCAGAGGGGGCCTGATGTTCCCGGAAGGCCGCCAGTACCATGGGGACCGCGACGACAGCAAGCCCTTGAAGCTGGACACCTTCAGGTCAAGTCCACCGTATGAAAGGTCAGGCTACCATAGTGCCCCAGAGACGCCTCTCAGCCACACCCCCATGGTCTTCCCACCCAGAGCGTCAGCGCCCTCAAGGCTCGGCAGCCTCACAGACATAGAAGCCACTGTCAACAGCCAGAGCCTAAACTCTCTGGCTCACGGGACCAATGGTTCTGAATTGGTCCCCGAGAGGACTGCAGCCTCCAAGGAGCACCCAGAAGTAAGTTATGGGAGGAGGAAAACTGTCGAGTTTAACCTGCCAGATATGCCAGAGGCCCCTGCGTATCATCCCAGCAACGTGCACAGTAGATTCAGAGATCATGGCGAGCCCTACTGGGACTTGGAGAACAGGTCTGTCCCTGTCACTGCTCTCTCCCGTGGCCCTCCCTCCCCACTCCTTAGCCTTCCCTCCCTCCACAAGGGTCTTTGATTCTGTCCAGGTAGCTGGAGGGTGTTCATTCAGCATTGGCTCAGGGAGCACACCTGGTTCCCCCAGCAGGGGCTCTAGGGAAGCCTTGTTTACTTGACCAGGGGTCTGACATCACCAGAAGGTAAGACTTCCTGAGGACCCAGGTCAAGGAAGAGGCTGCAGCAAGGAATAGAAGAGGGCCACCGGGCTGGCAGGCCAGGGGTTATCTTTGGGCACAGCTGATTTGAGCAGAGGTGGCCGACCCAGAACCCTGGGGCAAACGTAGGGGCTTCAGCCTAAGAACTTGACTTACTGCCCGGGCTTAGTTGGGAGTTGCTGCTGCACCAGTGCTGTTCAGGAAAGGTGGGTGGCAGGCCCCGCCTCACTTCAGAATCGGCAAGTGAGGGCTTCGTCCCTGTTTCAGGCACGTGAAAAAGTGCTCCTTGGGCCTCCCTTTATTCCCAAGGATTTCTAGGATACTCCAGACTTTCACCCAACTCAAACAGCCCCTACTGCGCTTCTAGCCATGAAGCAGAAGTTTAACTTCCTATTTCTAGATTCTCAAGCTGTTCTGTGGTCAGAACACGTAGCTATTCTGATTGCAACTTGCAGAGGGCTACAATCTCAGTCTAGTTCTAGAAGGAAATTTTTACAAAATTCCTGTTTTGTTTAGTTAGCAAAGAACAGTTGGCTCTGCAGTTCACTAACGCTGTCCACTAGTTCTCAGTTCTCTCTTCAGATGTTTCAGCGTTTCCGAAGACTAGCTTTTCCTGCAGCTATTTTCAGAGCTGGGACGAAGGGCCATGCCATACTCACGTCTGTTCTCTCATATTCTGACAGAGATGATCTGCACTCCTAACCTGTTTCCCAAGAGGCTTTACCAGCCTGGTCCTCACCTGCTTGTCCACCAGAGGGCCACTGATCCAGTCACAACTATACAGCCATCCACACTGAAGACTGTTCTTATGACAGCCTGAAGTTTATAGTTAGCCTAATGGGTAACTCAACCAGCAGGACTACATCTGAGTCTCTAAATGCCTCCTGCAGGAGAACTGTGCAAGTTAAGATCAATCACCGGGAACACATAGCCCAGGGCCAGTCCTTAGTCCCATCTGAATTCCACACCCTCACAGCTCGTTAACCTTTCCCAAACTAAAGAGTTTAATAAATACAAATCCTCTTAAAAGTGTCATTTTATTAAGTGTGCTTGAAACTGAAACTGGTGTTTAAAGGATTTGACCAAGCTGACCTCGCCAGACTTCTGGCCCACCCCTCGAGATATCCAAGACAACAGCTGGGTACCAAATTGCTTTATCTGAAGGAATGGTACAAATGAAAGAACTTAGGTGAACATTTTGGTACAACTGATAGAAAAGGTAAAGATAAACCCAACATGCACGCGCTGTCTTGGTGAGCAGGGAGGTCACCCCGGGGGCAGTGGGGAAAGGGGCTAAAACTTAGCTCTCCCCATCACAGTTTCCCAGGGTGTGCTTATCGAAGAGATACTCTGCTAGGCCAGATTCCGGGGCCCCCATCTTGCGCAAGTTGGTTACGTAGTCACCCAATTCTTTGATGGATTTCACCTGCTCATTCAGGTAATGCGTCTCGATGAAGTCACACAACTAGAAAAGAGAAAAGGGAACAAAGGTATTGGCAAGCCATCCAGCCCCCAGGGCAACCAACAGCCTCCCCGTATTGTTTTCAGGACTCACATGGGGGTCGCTCTTGTCAGTGGCCAGTTTGTGCAGTTCCAGTAGTGACTGATTGACACTTTTTTCCAAGTGTAACGCACACTCCATTGCATTCAGCCCACTTGCCCAGTCATCACGGTCTGGTTTCTGGACAAAGAGGACAGGTCAATGCACCTGCAGCCTGCACCCACTCACTCCCTGAACAAGACAGCAATCACCTAACACCCACCACCACACTTTGGCAAAAGGGACAAGGCTTCCCCTCAGGGCTCCCGATTTCACATCCCAGCCCACCACAATGTGCCTACTGTAGCTTTGTGTCTGAAGGGCAGGCACCAAGGCCAAAGCTGCCGGTGGCCTCGTTTAGAGGACGGCTACTGGTCTGAGTGGTTCCTGACATCTGAGCAGTGCTGGGTGATCACGAGACCCAGTGGCGCCCAGAGCCCTGCTCACCTTGATATCCTGCAGGAAGATGCGGCCACCTCGTTGGTTCTGTAGCTTCATCAGTTTCTCGGCATGTTCCCTCTCCTCGTGCGATTGGTGAAGAAAGTATTTGGCAAAATTCTTCAAAGCCACATCATCGCGGTCAAAGTAGTAAGACTGGAAGCAGAACGAGAACATGTTAAGCTGGGGACCCCTGAAGGAAGGTAGCTGTGAGGGGCCAGCGAGTAGTAAAGGTGGCCTTAACCCAAGCCTGCCCTGCTCAAAGCCTCAGAGGTGGTGGTGGCCAGTGCCCACGGATACTGGAGGTAGGTGTGTTCCTGGATTGAATGTTGCTGCTCTACAATACGGAATTGGAACGGCACCCTTGGAAGTCTCAGACTCCAGGGAACCTTTAGAAGATCCCACGAACCTGCCTCCAGCAGAGGGTCACGGGGCTCTGGATCATCAGAGCCCGAGTACCGCCTCCCCCCACCATGCTGACACTCTGTGCATTTGCCAGTGTACAGCAAAGATTGCTGGATTGATTTCCAAAAGTAACCCTCCATGCAAGGTGACAGCGGTGGGCGAATGCTGATGCAAATCTATCACCAGCAAAAACAAAGATCCACTTTCCACTGAGTCAATTGCATCTCATAGTGACCCTATAGGGCAGAGTATAACTGCCCCATAGAGTCTCCAAGGCTGTAAATCTTTATGGAAGCAGACCGTCTCATCTTTCTCTCATGAAGTGGCCGGTGGTTCGAACTGCTGACCTTTCGGTTCGCAGCTGAATGCTTTTACCCACTGCACCACCACAGCGCCTATGTATCAACAGTACAAACCAAACGTGTGATTTTCAGTTTTAGACACTTGCTGTATTCAGGTGTTCCTGAAATGGGATAGCAGTCGCAAAAATCCAGGCCAGCTTTCAAACACACTTAGTACCTGACCACTCAGGTAATTGCAATTACAAGGAGATTCTAAGACTCCTATCACAAGCTGGAATTCTACCCTGTGTGACATTACTACGGGGCGATGGGGATTCCTTGCCCACCTACTGTTGCTGGACTTTATCAAGAACTAAGGGTTCAATTACCAGCCAAAGCTCTTCCTTTCTGGTTAGAAAAACAAAACAAACCAAAAGACTGGTGGGTTTGAACCGCCAGCCTTCTGGTTGGCAATCAAATGCCTTAAGCACTGTGCCACCAGCGCTCCTTTCCAATTAGAGTAAGAAGCAATCACATTCCCGAGGCCTAAAGGTGCATTATTAAGAAATTACTGGATGATGGCAGGAGAGAAGATTATTGCAGAGATAGGCTTCAATCCAAGTGGGACTTATGCAGAGCCGGAGGTGTGGAGGCAGCTGCTCGCTGCGGGAGGGGTCCGCCCACGGGAGATAAGCCACTTAGCGCCAGCCCCCGGGGTTGCTATTCGACACCATTACCCAACAGGCCCGTCACACACGGGGAGGCTGGGAGCCAATACCCAGGGCCACACTAAGGAGAAATGATGGCATGCAGGTGCAAAATGCCACCTTCCCGACTGCAGACTTGATTACACAGGCCCAAATCCAGGATTGCGGGCAGTTGGCACCTCCACACAGAGCGGTGCGCAAGCCGGCCCCCGCCCACGAGGGCGCCCTCCGGGAAACGGCACAAGAGGACAACAGCTCAGATGTAGAATGTCTGCGAGTGCGAAGTCCTGGGACACCTCCAGCGGCCTCCATCTTCCCGAAGGGCGCCCGGGGGCGGGAGAGCCGCCGATGACCACACCCTCGCAGGCCCCGAGGAGACCCCGCCGCCCTGCCCCGCCACAGGGCCTCACCATGGACAGGTAGACGTAGGAGGCGTAGAGCTCCAGGTTGATCTGGCGGTTAATGGCGGCCTCCGAGTCCTGGTGGTAGTTCTGGCGCACCTGCGAGGGGGACGCGGTCGTCATGGCGGCGGTTGAGGAGTGGCGGCAGCGGCTGTGCGGAGCTGGGGCGGCGGCGGGGGCCTTGGGGCGTCCGAGGGCGCTGCTGTAGGGAGGTGACGAAGGACTAGCTGGGAGCGGCGGTTGGGGGAGGTTGGCGAGCGCCGGGTTCCGTTCAAGCACTGTTGAAGCAGGAGACCGCGGCCACTCTGCGAAGAACGTCTGGCTCTGACGCCTGCGCGGCCGCCTCTTATACCTGGAGCGGGCGTCAGCCTTGTCCCGGCCAATCAGGGGCGCACCCCGCCCCCGCCGCGTATAGCCCCGCCCCTTCCGGTGGTCACGCGCGGGAGGGCGTCCTGCTGGAGCGGGGGAGGGAAGGGAAGGGAAGGGGAGGGGAGTGGAGGGGTGGTTCCACCCGGGTGGCTGGGCGGCTGCGGGGAGCCCTGGCCTTGGGGAGCCGGGAAGGGCCTGAGGGGGTCCCTGGTGATGAGAGGAGGCGCGCTGGTGCCTCTACGGGCAGTTTGGGGAGGTTGGAGCGAAGACCTGGCGAGTAGCGGGTAGATCAACTCTGCGCCCTGACTCCAGTGCCTGAGGCTGGCGGGAACTGATCCCTGGATTCTCAGAACACAAAAGGGAATCCCGAGGCCCTTGGCTCAGGGCATGTTATTAAAAATCGGCGCACTGCAGAAGCAGTTACAACACCCTGAAGTAATTATCTTGTTTTGCAAGGTGGGAAGATGGAAGGTGGAAGTGGGCTTTCGTTGGCGGAGTGAGTCAGAGGTTGCCTTTGCAAAGGGCTCACTTTCTCTTCCCCAAAGCCCAGGAAGGAGCAAAATGGAGGGGGCCTGGGGCCCACTGCAAGTTTGTGTCTTTCCCCGCCCTTCTGACTCCAGGTGGCCTTGCCTAACTTTTGCCCAAATCAAATAGGAATCCTTGTGCAGTTACTACAACAAAGGTTGGGGCGAGTGGTGTTTCCCAAGAGACTGACACCGCCTTCCTACAGGGAGTCCCTTCCTACAGGGAGTCGTGGGGCGAGCCAGCCACATGGGCTTCTGGGAAAATGGCTGGTGGCCCTCAGAACTCAAAGATAGATCCTGGGCTTAGAAAGAAAGGAGAAGCGACATGGAGACTAAGCAGTGAAACTGAAGAGGCCCTGCAAGGAGCCACCTGCTGGGGTTGTCATTGGAGAGAAGCTCCGACCACTGAATGGTGGAGTGGCAGGTGCAATGGACCTGGGAGGGGCAGGGCCATGTGTGTGACTCACAGCTGTGCCCCACCACAGAGTGGACGTGAATTTATGAGAGGCAAACTAGCTAGGGTCGGGCCCCTGCCTCCCAGTCTGTTAGCTTTGAAGTCCACTATTCTCAGCCAGTTCCTTCCACACATGCTCAAAGAGACCCATCAAAACCCTTTCAGGATACTCACAAACTTGCAATGAAGCTGAACTCAAGTCTAAAAAAAAAAAAAAAAGTCACTAAAACAAGCTGCTGATGGGATTATGGCCATGTCTCTTTTGTGGATGTTTTTAAATAAATATATGTTAGTTTTAGGAAAACAATTGAGCGGGGTAAAAGCTACAATAAAGTTAGCGGAGAATGCTGGGAGTGCCCAGATGAGGGGCACCCTGCCAGGGTGGGACAGGAGGTCAGGAAGGGCTCCCTAAGAAATGGAATTTGGAGACTGAGGTAACAGGAAGATGAAGTGGGGAAGGAGGTTGGAGGAGGGAATGCCCAGCAGAAGGACGGGCACGTGCAAACCGGGAAGGTGTCAAAGTGCACGACCTGCTCAAGGAACCTTAAAGTGCCCAACTTTTTTCACAGTGACTGCAATGACGGGCTCAGGTATAGCTAGGACTGTGAAGCTGGCATAGGACCAGGCAGTGTTTTGTTCTGTTGTACACAGGGTTGCTGTGAGTGGGAGACGATTCAACTCGACACCTAACGACAACAAAGTGCCTAAAGAAAGTTGGCCTGGAGCGCAGAGTACCTGCTGGGAATCCTAGAAGGGCCGTATAGTGGCAAGGCCAGGAAAGACTCTGCACCGTAAAAAGGCGTTAAACTGTAACCTGGAGACATAGATGTTAAGGGATTTCTACCCAGATGTTATGGATTGAATTAAATCTGCTCCCTAAATATGTGTTGTAAATCCTAACCTGTATGGTTATGCTTTCACTTGGGAATGGGTTGTCTTGATGTGTTAATGTGGCAGGATTAGTGTCAAGTGTATCTTGAGTCAGTCTCTTTCAGGAGAGAAAAGAGATCAAGCAAACAAAGAAGCAGAATTGGGGGGAAGAGAGATGCCCAGCCACATGAAGACTGCCCCGGAGCAGAAGCTTAAAGAGACAAGGACCTTCCTCATGAGCTGACAGAGAAGGGCTTCCCCAGAGGAGGCACCCTGAACGCAGACTTCTGGTCCCCAAAACTCTGAGAAAATAACATTTCTGTTTGTTAAAGCCGTCAATGTGTGGCATTTCTGTTACAACAGCATTAGAGAACTAAGCAGGAGCTCTGGTGGTGCAGTGCCTAAGGCACTCGACTGCTAACCAGAAGGTTGGCGGTTCAAACCCACCAGCCACTCCTTGGAAGGGCAATCTACTTCTGTAGTGATACCGCCTCGGAAACCGAAGGAGGGGTTGCTATGAGTCAGGTCTGGCACATAATAACAACAACAGAGAACTAAGACACCAAGGACATCCTGCATGGTTTTGGTTAGAAACAGAAAAATGCTAAGGATAAGAATCCAGTAAAGTCACCAGATGCCAAATTTTCTTGTATAACAGTAACCCCCACTTAGAAAGTGTAACAAATGAAAAAAACAATTCATTGACACTGACAACAAAATAAAATTAACAGAGATTATATGAAGAAAACTATAAACAATGACTACTGGACAGAAAAGACAGCTTGTATAAATGAAGAGACACTGTGTTTCTAGACTGTTGCTGTTGTTAGGTGCCATCAGGTACTGACGCATAGTCACCCTGCGTACAACAGAATGAAACACTGCCGGGTTGTGTGCCAGCCTGACAATCGTTGCTGTACTTGAGCCCATCATTACAGCCACGGTATCAATCCATCCTGTTGAGGGTTTGCCCCTTTTTTGTTGACCTTCTGCTTGATCTAGTGTGTTATCGTTCCCCAAGGACTGGGCCCTTCTGATAACAAGACCTAAGTATGAGAGACAAAGTCTGGCTGTACTGTTTCTAGGTGAGAGGGCTCAATTCTGTAAAGATGCCAATTTTCCCCCAATAAACCTATAAACTCAATGCAATTGCCAGAAAACTCAGTGGGCTTTTGTTTGTTTCTTTGTTTTGCAACATGACAAAGTGATTCTACAGTTCATTTGGAAGAATCAGTGTGTAACAGGGTATAAGCATTGATGGGCAGGGTAGGGAGAAGCCGTGAGGCTAGATTTTCCTTCCCTGATACAAAAAATACCATAAAGTACAACAAGCAGTGTGGTACCAACACAGGAACAGACAACCGTATGAACACGACAAAACAATCCTGCCATGTGTTTATGGAAACTTGGTATGTGATAATGTGTCATTTCAAATTAGTGGGGAAAGAATGGGTTCAATAAATGGTGTCAAAACATCTTGGTGACCATTTGGGAAACAATGACTCACTCTATTTAAAAATACATTCCAGCCAAAAAATGAAAAAATCACAACTTCATAGAAGAACTAGAAGAATATATCGAACATTATCTTTCATAATTTGGGGGTACAAGTACTCTTCTGAAGCTGTCAGAAACCATGAAAGGACCGTTGGTGGATCTGACGGCTTAAGCATGAAAAACCTAGGAAAACCAAACCAAACTCCCGGCTGTCGAGTCTTAAATGCCATAAGTAAAGCTTTTAGCTTTGCCACTTTTCAACAAATGGGGAATTGAGTCAATGACATTTGTAGCTCGTGTAAGTGGTGGAGGTTCGTAAGTCTAATGTACATCAGATGTTTATATATATTGTTGGTAAGTGCCATCGACTTGATCTGAGACTCATTGTGACTCCATATGACAGAAAACAACAGCCTCATGGGGTTTTCTGGGCTGTAATCTTTACGTGTTGCCAGCTCTTTTCTCCCACAGAGTCAATGGGGGGGTTTGAACTGCCAACCTTTCCGTTAGCAGCTGAGTGTTTAACTGTTGTGCTGCCTGGGCTCCAGCTATTTATATATACGTCTGTAATTATGTGGGATCTCTGTGGCATAGTGCCTAAGGCATTTGACTGCTAACCAGAAGGCTGGCGGTTCACACTCATCAGCTAGTCCTTGGAAGGACGGTTGGGCAATCTACTTCCACAGTGATACCACCTCAGAAACCCAAAGGAGGGGTTGCCATGAGTCGGATCCGACTTGATGGCATTGAGTTTGGTTTTTGGTTTATATAATTATGTACGTACTAACCACACCTTTTCACAATGACTTTTTGATTGTCTTCTCTGCTACTGTATACTTGAAGCCCCTGGAAGGACACATAGTTTCTGTCTCCTTCAGCCCTGTACTTCCAGCCCTTTAGGAGGTGCTTGGGGTTTGGTGCTTAAACAAATGGATGGATGAATCATTGAGTGTAGAGGGTGGAGACCAGTTGGGAGGCAACAGCCCTAGTTCTCGGTGAGCAGAGGGGACAGAAAGAGATTTGAGAGACGTGGAGAAGACAGAAGGGATAGGTTGAAGTGGCTGATTGAGTAATGGATGGACGAGAGAGCCGCCTGGCTTTCTGGCCTGCACAGCTGGGTGGCTCTTGCCGTTCACCGAGACAGAGAACACAGGAGCCAATGCGGGTTCAGGGGAGGCCGGAGATGCCAAGTCTGCGTTGGGACCAGATGTGCCGAGTTTGAGGGCCTCTGAGAGCTCTGGTGGTGTAGTGCCTAAGCCATTTGACTGCTAACCAGAAGGCTGGCAGTTCAAACCCACCAGCCACTCCTCGGAAGGAAGATGGGGCAATCTATTCTGTAGTGATACCGCCTCGGCAACCCAAGGAGGGGTCGCGATGAGTTGGGATTGACTTGACGGCAGTGAGTTTGGTTTGGGTTGGTTTGAGGGCACTCCGATGGCGAGAGCGGCATGAAGTTGGACTCGCCTGAGAGCGGTCTGTTGCAGAAAGTGTTGTCTGATGCCATCAAATCGGCTTCAACTCATAGTGACCTTATGTATAACAGGATGAAACACTGCCCAGGCCTGCGCCATCCTCAGTCATGGCTATGGCCGTTGCAGCCCCTGTCAGTCCATCTCACGGATGGTCTTCCCCTTTTGGTTGAATGCAGAAAGCAGCCTTCAGGAACCAGCATGGGCTCCATGCTTGGTTAAACACACATGCAACTACAGTGAACCTCACAGCAAAACAGGGACGGTCTGTGCTCTGCAAGGCCCAGGGGGAGGCTGGGCAGGGAGAGCGGAAGGGAAATCTTGTGTACTGTATGTGTATTGAACGTGTGTGGTTTTGCTTGGCCCACTTCTCTACCTGGAGGGTGGGCTCCTGGGCAAAGGTGACTTTATCCTTTTGGGAACTCCAAGCCTCTACTAGATTTTTCCAAAGGCGCGGCCTGGTCTTTGGCCCTTTGTTGACCAGCAGCCCGCCTCCCCTCCCCCAGCTCCTCGTGACTCGGAGGAGGCCCGGGTGTTTGGCTGATCTCCTGCAACAGCCGCCTCCCGGAGCCAGCAGCGGCGGGAGGGGCCTTGGGCAGAGAAGAGCTCAGCTAGCCATTTCCTGCAGACACTGGCCCACCTCAAGGCTGGAGGGGGTTAATGGGTGTGTGTGTGTGGGGGGGTGTGGGGGGGTGTGTGCGGAAGAGAGTGCTGTCCCACCATGACTCAGCACCTTTGCTCAGCCCCAGGGCTTGGGATCCAAAACTGCTTTGTCACTGTGAGCTTGTGGGGATGGGCAGAGGAGACTTGAAGGGCCATCGCCTCCCTTGGGTAAGAGGAAGGGTCCTAATACCACAGAGACTGGAGGCCTGGCTGGGGAGAGAAGAATCTAGATCTCTCAGCCAGCCTTCATATGGTGTTTAATGCTGGAAAAGGGAATCCACTTTTCCTATTTCCTCCTCAGAGCCTTCCCACCCCACTGTGAGTTCTCAGAGGACAGCAGGTCTCTCCTGGGGAGCTCTGGTGGCGTAGTACCTAAGGCACTTGACTGCTAACCAGAAGGCTGGCGGTTCAAACCCACCAGCCACTCCTCAGAAGGAAGATGGGGCAATTTACTTCCGTAGAGATACTGCCCCGGAAACCCAAGGAGGGGTCCTATGAGTCAGGTCTGACTCCACGACGGCACATAACAACAATAACAACAACATAAGGAGCTCTAGAGGCATAGTGCCTAAGGCATTTGACTGCTAACCAGAAGACTGACAGTTCAAACCCACCAGCCACTCCTCGGAAGGAAGGTTGGGCAATCTACTTCCATAGTGATACTGCCTCGGAAACCCAAGGAGGGGTCGCTATGAGTCGGGTCTGACTCAACAGCACATAACAACAACAACAACAACTCCTTCCCCTTCCAGGAGTTGTTGGGTAGGGTCACAATTTAGCTTCCACAGCTGGGGAACACAGATGCGTCAAATGAAAAGGGACTTTGGCCAGCCATCATTTTCAAATCACTCTACGTATAAGCAGGCCAAGGCCTCCAGAAGGCCCCAGAGTGTCACTGGCAGAAACACATGCTGAGAAATGCATAGCAGGACATGTGATGGGACATGGGGTGTGGTCATTAAAACGACACATTTGTTGCTAGAACGTGTGTATGAAACAATGTTAGGTGGAAAAGCAGAGTCTAAAAGAATTCACATAAGCTGATGGCCACGAAGAAAAATTAAGGGCTGGAAGAATAAATAAGGATGGGGAAGAGAGGCTTTAGCTTACTAGCTGGTATTTTAAGGGCATAGGAGTCTTCCCAAAGTGAAGTGTAGTGTGCAGCAAAAATTCAGAAACCAGACAAAGACATATTAAATCAGATTCAGGTATGTTTCCTAATGGTGCAACCATGGGTCAGAGAGCTTGTCTTTAAATCATTTCTGGAAAGCCATGAGGCATTGTAGACTTGAAGTCTAGAGACCTAGGAGCTTAGGGTCAAGATGTAAAGACAGCCAGGACCTGGAAGACTCTGGAACAATTGCAGATGGACCTCAGGCCACACTGCCTCTCAGAAGCCTTCCCAGATTCCACACCTCTGCCAGAGACCTTACTGCTTGGCCCTGGCTGGTTGTTCACTCATCTGCTTCCCAATGGACTTTGAGCTGCCTCCTACTCTGTGTCCTCAGGGCCTTGGCACAGCTGGAGCTCTTCCAGTTCCAGCAGTTTGCAGCTTTATAGCTGTCCTCTGGACTCGTCTGGGACTTCTGGTCTCTCCCTTGGAAGTAAGGCCCTTGGAGGTGAAGAATGATACTTTTGATGGTCCCTAAGTGTACCCTTCAGAGCCTAGACCAATGCCCTGCGACAATCAGATGCCCAGTTAAAGCCCCTCTGGGTACCTGCCCACATTCTAGAAGCTCCCAAGAGGTCACCTGGCCTTTCTGAATTTTGAGACTTGAATTTATTTACAGGGAGCTCTGGTGGTGTACTGCTTAAGGTATTTGACTACTAACCAGAAGGCTGGCAGTTGAAAGCCAGCAGCCAATCCTCGGAAGAAAGATTGGGTAATCTACCTCCGTAGAGATACTGCCTCAGAAACCCAATGAGGGCTCACTATGAGTTGGATTCAACTCAACGGCAATGAGTTTGGTTTGGTTTTTGGTTTACTTGGAAGAGTCAGCCTTTCCCCACTGCTTCCATTGATACCCCCCTTTGGGTACCCTCTTTTTTTTTCAGGTTGCACCCCATCAACTGGTACCCAGCCACATGGCCTGCCCACATCATCCCGTCGCTCGCCAAAGGTGGCAGGTGGGGACCAACAGCTGACAGCCTGGTTGGGAGGAAGGAGAACAACAATTCACTCTTTAGCCAGGGACCTGGGCAGCAAGGACCTGGGGTGCCTCCTCAGGGAAGTGGAGGCCTGTGGCTGCCTAGTTCAGGGGTGCACGCACTCATGTCACCTCCAGCTGAGGGAGTCTGGGCTAGCTCATGCCATTGCCTGTCTGGTGAAGGGTGAGGAGTCGAGGGAAGAAACTTGAGCTAGAGTTGAAGCTGCAGAGCCAGGGGTGGGAATCCCAGACTCCTTTGTGGGGTAAGACTCAGAAGCTCATTAGGAATCCAAGAGGTTCGCAGCTGGAGCGCAGGGGAGGCGGGCAGCCTCCGGGACTTAGCACCATGAGGCAGCTGGAGTGAGCCATTGAACGACTTTCCTGCCACTAATGAAGATCCTTTGAAGGGTCAACAGAAAAGGGGAAGGCCCTCAATGAGATGGACCGTGGCTGCAATGGTGGGCTCAGGTACAGCAAGGGTTGTGAGGCCGCCGCAGGACCGGGCGGTGTTTCGTTCTGTTGCACGTGGGGTCGCTATGAGTTGGAGCCCACTCGACAGCACCTAACAACAATGAAGATCCCATAAGTGCAACTTGAGCCGGTGAGTTTGTCTGGCTAGGCCTAATGGTCAGCGTGGGAGAGTCCTGAGCGTCCGTGTGATCAGAAAGTCAGGAGCCAAAGGTCCTGGCTCGGGACTGCTACCAGGGCCCCCTGCCCCCCCAAATAAACCCCCCAAAACTCACTGCCATCGAGTCGATTGCGACTCATAGTGACCCCTCCTTGCGTTTCCGAGGCGGTATCTCTACAGAAGTAAATTTCCCAGTCTTCCTTCCGAGGAGTGGCTGATGGGTTTGAACTGCCAGCCTTCTGGTTAGCAGTCAGATGCCTTAGGCACTAGGCCACCAGAATCCCAGGTTCCTTATTTCCTACCTGACCTACAGCCTCGCCCCTCTGATTTGTCTCCCTTCCTGCCTTGCCCCAGCTTTATGAAATGCAAAGGGAAGCCCTTCATCCACTGCTTAGAACGCTTCAAGCTCCCAATTTCCCTGGAATAAAATCCTGACTTTTCAGGATGGCTCAGGCTCTGCCCATTTGCTGACCGCCCATGCCCTGGGGCCTCCTCTGTAGCCAATCCCAACAGCCCAGCCGCACAGCTCACCGGTCCCCTCACACCTTAGGCTCAGGCATAGCTGCTCCCTCTGCCCAGACTGCCTGATCCTGACTTTTCTGCCTGAAGAACTAAAAACAACAACAAAAAATCCACAGCCATTGAATGGAGTCTGGTCATGGCGACCCCGTGTGTTACAATATAACTGTTCCATGGAGTTTTCTTGGATGTCAGCTTTATGGAACTAGATTGCCAGGCTTTTATTCCGTGGCGCTGTGGGGTGGGTTTGAGCCGCCAACCTTTTGGTTGTTGTTGTTGTTGTTCTGTGCCGTCGAGTCAGCCCCGACTCATAGCGACCCCTCCTTGGGTTTCCGAGGCAGTATCACTACGGAAGTAGGATTGCCCAACCTTCCTTCTGAGGAGTGGCTGGTGGGTTTGAACCGCCAGCCTTCTGGTTAGCAGTCAAGTGCTTTAGCCACTATGCTACCAGAGCTCCTAACCTTTTGGTTAGTGTTGTAAATTGCTCTCAAGTTGATTCTCACTCATGGTGACCCATGCGTGCAGAGCAGGACTGCGCCATAGGGTTTTCCAGGCCTTGATCTTTTGGAAGCCGGCCACTAGACCCTTCTTTCAAGGTGCCTCTGGTGGGTTCAAACCACCAGCTTTTTGGCCAGTTGTTCAGTGTGCTTAACCGCTTGCAAACCTTCTTTGCACCACCCAGGGGCCTTCTGAAAACTACTCCCCCTTCAACACCTCTGAAAACCTTCCCTCACTTCCTGGGGAATTTCCATGGTTTGTGCCCTTTGGGGCTCTGACTATTTGTCCATTTCCACACCCCGCTGTGGCAGCACCTGTTCTGTGCCTGCCTCTCCCACTGGGAGGGGCCCTCCAACCCTCCCGACTTGGCAATGCTTTTCCCTTCCCCACCGCAGTGCCCAGCAAAGCACCAGACTACCAAGAAATATGTGTTGGGTTTCATGCCCCTCACCTGGCTCTTACTCACCTTTCCTGTTTTTGAGACTAGGCCCCCCCACTCTTGCCTCATAGGTTTGGTTTTTCCATTTTTGCTTAAGACAAGCTTTTTCCATGTCTCGCATGGAGGGATATAGACATTAAGTGAGTCTTTTTGGGATTTGAAGAGTACTCCCTGGCGGAGGGCTGAGAATCGGCCAGGCCGCAGGGTCTGTGTGGGTTGCACTGTGCAGATGGTGACACCATGGTCACGGGCTCCATTGCATCAAGGACCAGCTCCCTTTCTTGCTCTTGCGTCACAGCTGAGGGAGCTGCAGGTCGTCACAAGGGGCCAGGGGAGGAAGGACAGCAGGACGGGTATATGACCATCTTGCTACCACAGAAAAACGCAATGTTCCTGCTTGGGATGGGACCAGAGCTCTCTTGGCGTTGATGTCATTCAGCAAACATAATGCTCCAGGCACAAAGCCAGAGAGTTTATGGAAACATGCAAACATGCTGACAGCTTTTTTCTTTTTCTTTTCTGTTTAATTTTATCATGATTTAGATGAACGTTTACAGAGCACATTGGTTTTCCATTAAACAGTTCATACACATTTTGTTTTGTGACATTGATTACAACCCCCACCGGATAACAGCACTCTTCCCACTTCCTCCCCGTGTTTCCTGTTTCTCTTCCTCCTCCTTTGCTGTCCCTTCCTGCCTTTGGAGCTGTATCCCTGGGCAGATGCTGCCCTTTTGATCTGTTTGGATGACTGTACTAAGGAGTGTGTGCCTCCCTGGTGTTGCCGTTCACTTTATAGACCTGTCTGTTGTTTGACTGAAAGTTAACTCACAGGGGTGAGGCTTGACGGACAACTAAGGGCCGTAGTCTCGAGGGTCCCACCAGGCTCTGTTACACACAGTAAACTTGGTCTTATTTGTGATTGAGTTTGGTTCCACATTTTTCTCCCGCTCTCTCTATCCAGTACCTCCTACTATGATTCTTTTCAGCTTGGTTGGTGGTAGTAACTGGGCACTGTCTAGTTCTGGTCTCAGGTTGTTGATGCTGAGGTTTACATGGCCCATTTGTCCTTTGGGCTAATTGTTTCCTTTGATTTTAATTTTTTTTTCTTTTTTTTTCTTTGGTTTTCTTCACTTTTCTTTGCTCTGGGTGGGGAGAGGCCAATAGTTGCATCTTAGCCACTCAAGCTTTTAAGACCCCAGACCTTACTCACCAAAGTAGGATGTAGAGTGTTGTCTTTGTGGACTGTGTTGTGCCAGTTGACCTTGATGTCCCTGAGACTGTGGTCCTGAGCTTAGGGCCCAGCAACTCATTCCCTCAAGGTGGTTGGTTATGGCTAAGAAGTTTTAATAAATTTGCTGACACCTTTCTGTGATCAAAACTGCTAACACCTCCCTCCGTCTTAGCTATCTAGTGCTGCTACAACAAAAATACTACGAGTGGCTTTAACAAACAGAAGTTTATTTTCTCACAGGTAGGAGGCTGTTGTTGTTGTTGTTGTTGTTTGCCGTCGAGTCGGCCCCGACTCATAGTGACCCCTCCTTGGGTTTCCGAGGCAGTATCACTACAGAAGTAGGATTGCCCAACCTTCCTTCCGAGGAGTGGCTGGTGGGTTTGAACCACCAGCCTTCTGGTTAGCAGTCAAGTGCCTTAGGCACTATGCTACCAGAGCTCCTGGTAGGAGGCTAGAAATCTGAATTCAGAGTGCGGCTCTAGGGGAAGGCTTTCCACTCTGGACGAGGGTGCTTGTCTTCAGTTTCTGCTTCCTGGTGGCTGGGAGATCTCCGTGTGTCTTGGCATCTATCTCCCTGTGGTGGTTATGTTTGTGTGTCAACTTGGCTGGGCCTGGCTGAGTGGCTGGGCAGCTGGATGTAGTATTCCCCATGAGGAGACTGGTAATCAACTCCATGGTGGAATTTACTGTGAGCAGCTGAGTAGCTGCCTTAGGGATGTGGTCTGCTTCCTGTATATAAGCAAAAGCCCTGGGAACGGTCTCTAGCTTATGGCACACTTGTCTCTAGCTTATGGCACGCTTGGACTCTGCCTGTAGCCGTGTCGTTGTTCAGCAGCCTGCCATACTCTGCCGACCTTGGGACTTAAAATGGACTTGAATTAATGGCCTGCTGTGTGGATTGGTAACATTAAGACTGTGCCTTTTTACTTGTCAACCTTGGGCTTGGCAGCCTCAGCAGCCAGCAGCTGTCTGAGTGAAGAAAAGCCTCTAGCTTCAGTGGGCTGGGAGCTGGAGGCAGAGCTGAAGCCCAAGGCTGAGGGGCTTTCACCCAACCCCTAGAGCCTGGCACTTTGAACTCAGACATAAAGCCTCCAAACTGTAAGAATAAACTCCTGTTTGTTTAAGCCATCCCATTTGTGGTATGTTCTTGTCAGAGCTGTACTAGGGAACCAGAATACTCCCCTTCTCTCACTTGCTTGTTTAATATCTTTCTTTTTATATCTCAAAAGATTTTGACTCAAGATACACCCTACACTTATCCTGCCTCATTAATATAACAAAGACAATGGTTCATATAGCCAGAGGCATTAGAGATTAGGATTTACAACACATACCTTTGAGGGACACAGTTCAATCCATAACAACCTCCAACAAGTAGGTAGGGCAGGTAGCACAGGTTGTGAAAGCCAGCGAGGCTAGGTGACTGCTTTCCTAAAGCCACATGGCTGGTAAGAGACAGGACCATGGCTAGAGAAACCCAGTCTCAATTTTCATATATATACATAGAAACCCAGTCTCAGTTTTCCAAGTCTGATGTCCTGATGCATAACTGATAGCACATGGCCCTTGGTCATGCAATGTGGAGGAGGAGGACCCCGGAGATTCCATTACCCGGAGACTCTGAGACCTCCCTGAGGGGGAACAGTGTTGGGAGAGCAGAGGTTCCTGCAGAACCAAATCCCAGGAGACGGCAAGTCAGTACCCACCTTTGGGCAGCTTCAGGGCAGCCAAGATGGCACTTGGCCCCTGTGGTAGTTATGTTTGTGTGTCAACTTGGCTGGGCCTGGTTGAGTGGCTGGGCAGCTGGTGGTAGTTATTCCCCATGATGAGACTGGCAATCAGCTCCATGGTGGGATCTACCACAAGCAGCTGAGAAGCTGCCTTTGGGAATGTGGTCCGCTTCCTGTACATAAGGAGAAGCCTTGGGAATGCTCTCTAGCCTATGGCACGCTTGGACCCTGCAAGTAGCCGTGTTGTTGCTCAGCAGCCTGCTATGCTCTGCCGACCTTGGGACTTACAATGGACTTAAGTTAATGGCCTGCTGTGTGGTTTGATAACATTGGGACTGTGCCTTTTTACTTGTCAACTCCCCAAGGTTGACTTCTCAGCCTCAGCAGCCAGCAGCAGTCTGAGTGAAGAAATGCTCCTAGCTCCAGTGGGCCGGAAGCAGGAGGCAGAGCTGGACTCCAAGGTTGAGGGGCTTTCACCTAGCCCTTAGAGCCTGGCATTTTGAATTTGGACTTTTAGCCTCCTGAACTGCAAGTGAATAAATTCCTGTTTGTTAAGGCCATCCCATTTGTGGTATATTTCTGTCAGAGCTGCGCTAGGTAACCAGAACAGCCCCATCAAAGTAGTGACTTTCAAAATGAATAGGTTTGATTAGTAACTGTGTTTGTTTGCTTGGTGGGAGTTTCATGGTTCTTCAGAAGGCCTAGTAGAATTTCTGGGAGCTCTGGTGGCATAGTGCCTAAAGGCATTTGACTGCCAACCAGAAGGCTGATGGTTCAAACCTACCAGCCACTCCTCAAAAGGAAGACTGGGCAATCTACTTCCATAGAGATACTGCCTTAGAAACCCAAGTAGGGGTCGCTATGAGTCAGAATCAACTCGACGGCAGTGAGTTTGGTTCAGTTTCGGTTAATAGAATTTCTACTGGTGATCCCACGGGAGGCTCAGACAGCAGACATGGTCTTGAGTTATCTCCCAAGCATGGTGCTGGTGGCTGGCAGGCCTAGGCGATGACGAGGAGGCCTCTAGACCTTTAGTTGTTCAGTGGCATCCCTGAGCAGGGCAGCGGAGTCCAGGACCACTCTGGAGACCTGAAGGTACTTTTCTGGTGCATACTATTAACAAGGACCAAGGCTGGTTCCTCAGACCTTCTGTGTCCATGTGGGCTTGACTGTTCCTCCCAGGACCTGGAGGCCTCTCCAGAGCCACAGGTGGATGCCACCAGGTTAGGGAGCTGTGGTATGGCCTCTCCTGAGGTTCACAGCCCCTCGTGTCCTGTGTAGGACCCTGTGTCTGCCCCAGGAGCTCACAGCCATGTTATCTCACATTCCCTGAAAAGGTCTTTAATGACCACCTTGCCCACCACACCTGCTTGCTGCAAAGGCTACATTGGATACCCTTCTGGTCCAGACACCCACCTGAGAGCTCAGAGCAGGTGTGCAACAATGAGCAATTCTAAGGGGGGCCCCATTAAGCACTGTCCCTAACTGAAGAAATCACAAGGGCCCCGAGTGTCTGCAGAGAGCTTCAGCTAACCAGATAGTTAGAGGGAACACAATGCCCACACAAGACCTCCTTCCCTTCTGACACCAACTGCAAATTTTAGGGGAGAAGATTCCTCAAACCCCCCTCAGCCTCAGATTCAAAAATTTCCTAGAAGGATTCGCAGACCCCATGAAAGGTATTAAACTCATGGTGATAGTTTATTCCAGGGAAAAAGATACAGATTAAAATCGGCCCAGGGAAGAAGTATGTGACGAGGACTCCGGGAGGTACCAAACGTGAAGCTTCCATTGTCCTCTCCCTCTGGACTCTGGACACATCACTTTCCTGGTGATTTTGGCTTCAAGCAAAAACAAACAAACAAACAAACAAACAAACAAAAAACCCAGCCGTACACTAGCTTAAGCAACAAAAGGGGTTTGTTGACTCATGTAACTGAAAATTCCAGAGGAGGTGGGTTTCAGGAATGGCTCCATCAGGGCTCTGCTCCGTTTCCCTGGGAGTCTCTTGACTCTGCTGTCGGGCATCTTCAGGCTGTCTCCCAGCACTGTGCAGGGCTGCGGGCCTCCTTCTTCTTCCAGGGGTAGAGTAAGATAGCCTGCCTCCCATCTCACAAGCCTTGTAAAAATGACCTGAGCTTCAGGTGACAAAGTCTCCCTTGAGCAAGGACTGTCTTCTTGGATTGTCTGGTTCTAAGTGTCTGCTTAAGCACAAGGAGGCGGAGTTGATGAGTGCTTCTAAATGGCATCTGGGCCCTGGGGTTCACTGGAGAGAGTGGAAGTTTCTACCAAGTGCTCTCTGCCCCAACTTGCTGGTATCTGATTTTACCAAGTGACGGGATGATCTCACCGGCCAGGACACTGCAGCTGAGACACCCTGGCCTGCACCCTGCAGAGCTCAGCACTGTACTGTGTGTGGGTCTGTTTGGAGACCTATGAAGGGTCAGCACTCAGAGTCTGGAGGTTCCACTGCGTCTGACATCAAACATTACAATTCACTCACTTTGCATCTCCAATATAATCAAGAAATAATTAAACAGGAGTTGCACTCACTTCCAGTTGAGTGAGTGACCATGTTAGAGTCTGTAAGCAGCCGCTGTTAAGAATTTTGTTGTTTTATTTCTGAATTCAGGAGCCAATACATTTTCTTGAGCCCATGTAAAGCTCACAGGCTCTTGACCTGGGCTTGTTGTGCCTAAGGGAGTAACCAGCTTGGTGAAGGGCATGGATAATGATTCGTGTGTGTGCTCCTGAAAGAGCAGCAGGCCTGGAGCCAGCCAGACCTGATCCTAGCTCTGCCATTAACTAGCAAGTGACTTTGGGCAAGTTGCCAACCTCTCTGGGCCTTGGTGTGGTCACTTGTCAATGGGAGATAAGGACACCTACACGTCTTCCCTGTGTACTTTCTCGCAGGAGCCTTCCTTCCAGCCGGGATAGCAGAGGGGATTAACTGAGTCTTGCCACAGAGCCAAAGAAACCCAATTCCTTTGGAATTCATCCACTAGATACTTGCTACCTGCCCACCATCAGCCCAGCACTGAGCCAGGTTCTGGAGAGGCAGAGTGAGACAGAGCTGGTATTCATGCTTGTCCAGGCAGACAGACTTGTAATCAGCCGGAGGGGTGGGAAGAGTCCCAGTGGGGTTCAGACTAATGGGATCAGAGCCTGAGAGCACCATGGCTGAACCAAATAATGGCGGTGCCCTTCCCTGGTGGCAGAAGGGAAAATACCCAAACCAAGTCGATTCAACAATGAATTGACTCAGGACGAGCCCGGGTCCACTGGCGAAAAGTCTGGACTGCAGCGGCCTCTCCGGACATCAGTGCCGTGGCTCCTTTCTTCCTTGGTTTTGCCCGTCACTGTTCTCATAGTAGGAGCTCTGGTGGTACAATGGTGAAGGTTTTTGACTGTCGACTAGAAGATCAGCGGTTCAAACCCACCAGCTGCTCCGTGTGGCAGTCTGTGTCTGTAAAGATGCACAACCTTAGAAGCTCTGTGGGGCAGTTCTACTCTGTCTTATAGGGCTGTGTAAGTCGATGGCCCTGGGTTTGGTTTTGGTTTGTTTTCACGGTACATGCAGCCACCCAAGTCTCTAGCCTGGCCCGGGGCAGCATGGCATGGCCTTAACACTGCGGCAGGTGGCTGGCTTGCCTTCGGGGCTAAATCAAGGAGGGACTTTTCTCCTAGGTCTGGTTAGCAGAGAAGTTTGGAATAATGAGCCCAAGGCTTAGGATTAGCCTCTAACGCAGGAATCACTGGATTTTTTTTTTAACTTTTTTATCCATCTCCTTCCTATCTTCTGGATTATATTGAAGCACATCCCAAACATTGTATCATTTCATTTTATAGATGTTAGTACATCTCTCTCAAAGAAATGATGGTCCTTTTTTTTTTTTAATTTTTTTTTTTATTAGGATTTGGGTGAAGATTTACAGAGTAAATTCACTTTTCATACAGCAGTTCACATATACTTTGTCTCATGTCATTGACCAAAATTTACAATGCAGCAGCTCCCCTCCCACTTCCTCCCCATAGTTACCTCCTCCCAGTGTCCATCCCTTCATACTCTTCTGCACCCTGAGCTATCTCCCTGTGCATAAGCAGCCCTTCCTTCTCCCATGATTGTTCTCTCCAGGGCGTGTGTCTACTTGAGGTAAATGTTTAACTCACATGCCTGTACTTTGTTTGGCTGGAAACCACAGGTGTGGGTTCAATTCCAGACCTGAAGGGCAGCTAGGGGCCATAGTCTCAGTGGTTACACCAGGCTCCATTGGACCAGCAAAACTGGTCCCCACCTAGAAATGATGGTCCTTTTAAAACCACCACCAAAAAGCAGGAATTCTTTAATATCATCCATTGTCTAGGCAGTTCTTCGTTTCCCTAAATGTTACAGCCGTTGACAGCTCTGGGGAGCGGTTTTACTCCGTCACACATGGAGAGGCCATGAGTCAGAACTGGCTCTGTGGCAACCCGTTTGGTTTTTGGTTTATTGTCTTACAAATGCCTTAAAAATAAACAAACAAACAAAAACCCAACTAATTTGTTTGTTTGAATCAGGATCCAAAAAAGATCTGTGACTGGTTAATATGTCTCTTTAAACAACAACAACAACAAAAACTCACTGCCATGAATGGGATCCAACTCATAGCAACCTGCGACCCCTCCTTGGGTTTCAGAGGTGGTATCACTACAGAAATAGATTGCCCAACCTTCCTTCTGAGGAGTGGCTGGTGGGTTTGAATCGTCAATCTTCTGGTTAGCAGTCAAATGCCCTAGGCACTACGATTTCCTGTCCATTGCATTCCCCTTGCCCCTCACTGTCTGGTTCCTGCTGATTGCAACTTTGTTATTATTTAACATGTTTCTCTGTTCCATGGATTTCCTGGAAATTTGTGGTTAAGTCTGGAAGCTAGATCTGATTCAGGAGATACATACATGTATATATATATATATATATATATATATATATATATAATGCTTTACAGGTGATCTGTTCTTCCATTAACCCAAGCCATGGTGTTTTTAATCACCTCACATGCATGTGAAAGCTAGACAATGAATAATGGAGACTGAAGCAGAGTTGATGCTTTTGAGTTGTGATTTCTAGACTGTCAGAAATCTGTCCTAGAAGAAGTGCAGCCAGAATGCTCTTTGGAAGTGAGAATGGTCAGACGTTGTCTCACCTACTTTGGTCATGTTGTCAGAAGGGACCTCCCCAGAGGCACCTCGGAAGTGAGGCCTGGAAATCTGCTTCTGAAAAGTCACAGCCTTGAGAACCCCATGACGTACAGTTCTACTATGACAGAGGGTCACTATGGATCAGAATCGACTCGACTGCCATTAGCAGCAACAAGACCAAGTCACTTGGTCGCTTGGAACAGCCCCTCCTGCGCGTTCGCTCCCAACTCATCACCCAGGTTAAGAGCCTTTCCTTTCCTTTGCTCTCAAGTTTTAAGAGTTATTTTTTTTTTTTAATTTACTTTTTGTGACAATGTACACAGCATGGGCTGCACCGTTTCCAGAAGCCTTGCATTTCCCAGTCAGCGACCTTGCTTCAGTTCTCAAGTACAACTGTCCTCCCTCCCTTTCTCATTATCCACCACCATTAATGTAAATCTCTGCACCCTAAGCCACGCAGCGAACCCTGTGGGAATTCCCAGGCTCTCTGCCTGCCTCTGCCTCTCTGTCCCGACCACTGGATCCCATTAGCAGGCCCACTTCCCTGCCTTTGCAGTCTTTCCTGTTAACATTCCCCGCCCGTGCAGTTCCCGAAATGCCGTGTGTGTGACCCTCCTGCATAGCGCAAGGCTGGACAAAGCCTTCTGTGAAGGAACAATGGCCGTTCTTGTGCAGCTGCTGGGGCTGTTTTCTATTTTGTTTGCTTTTACTTTTGGAAGGGGGGCAGGGTAGCGTGCAGATGAGAAGTTCGCCTCGATTTTTTTTCCCCTATTTCCTTGTTTACGTCATTTCATAAAAATGCAAACACACGCTATGCGTCTTTTTGTGCTTGACTTATTTTGCTCAATATAATGTCCTCCAAGTTGATCCATGCTCCAAGATGTTTCAAGAACTCATTTTCCTGTATGGCTGAGTAGTATTCCACTGTTTGTATTTACCTCACTCTGCTTATCCATTCATCCGTCGATGGGCCTTAGGTTGTTTCCATCTGTGGGCTGTGCAAATGGTGCTACGAAGAACACGGGTGTGCGTATGTCTGTTTGTGTCACGTCTATTAAACCCTTAGGTGTATAGCTGGGCTTGGAATTGCTGGTCATACAGCAGCTCTAGAAGGCTGGCGGTTCAAACCCACCAGCCGCTCCTCGGAAAGAAGGTTGGGTAATCTACTTCAGTAGTGATACTGCCTCGGAAACCCAAGGAGGGGTCACTGCGAGTCGGGGCCAACTCGACGACACGTAACAGCACAAAAACAACAGCAGCTTTCCCTCTGTATTTTGTTTATTTATTTTTTTGAGGACCTTCCAGGCTGTTTTTCGTAACAGCAATACCATTTTGCATCCCCACAAGCAATTCGAACGTTAGCAATTGCTTTCTAAAATTGAATTTAGCTGTATACTTACATCAAATACGTACTTAAAGTCAAACCTACAATATAAGATATATTGAATGAGGCCTGGGTTCTGTTCTTCCCTGCTCCCATTTCTTCTTTTTGTTTAAACCACCAATGTTTCTTTTTTACTTATAAGAAAATAGATATTTGGATTTTTATCTTCCCTTCTTGCATAAATAGTGCGTTATACACACTCTTCCCCACTTTGTTTGTTCTCTTTTAACAGTGCATTCTGGAGAGCACATTGTGTCAATCTATGGAGTTGGTCCTTGTCCTTCCCATGTCTGCAGAGCACTCTCTTGTGTGGTTGTATTGTTGTTTATTCAGCCAGGGCCCCACTGATGGACATCTGGCTTCTTCCCTGTGCTTTGTTATTTCAAATAGAGCAGGAACAAATATCGTTACACTGTGTCATTGTCTTGCTTCCAGTACATCTTTGGGACAGAGATTCCTGGCAGTAGAAATGCAGCATCAAAGGGCAAATGCACCTGTAGTTTTGCCAGATGTGGCCAGACTCCCTCCTGTAGGGACGGTTCCCTTCCGCACTCCCACCAGCAGCACGGGAGGCCTGTTTTCTTACAGACTGGACAAGAAAGGGCTTTGTTCAACTTTGGGATTGGGGCCAATCTGATGGGGGTAAGTGGTTCCCAGAGCACAATGCAAACTTGAGGAGCTTTCATACAGTTTTGAGGCATTTGTCTTTCTTTTTCTGTAAGCTCCAGAGTTTTAGAGCATTTTTTTCCTATCTGGTTTAACCCACCACCTGCTCCTCAGAAGGAAGATGAGGCCATCTGCTTCCATAAAGATTGCAGCCCTGGAAACCCTATGGGACAGTCCTCTGTCCTGTAGCGTTGCTGTGAGTCGGAATTGACTTGATGATAGTGGGCTTTGTTTCAGTTTGGTTCTATGTACCAAGCATGTTAACCTTTTGTCTAAGATACAGGTTACAATTCTTCCCCCAAATCTGTCATTTGTCTTTTAAAATGTTGCTTATTTGTTTTATGTTTTGCCATACAAAATTTCAATTCCTTTAAAATCATCTATCTTCATTTTCTTTTTGCTTCTAAGGTGTCCCATTGGCATGGTGGTTAAGCGCTTGGCTGCTCAGCAAAAGGTTGGCAGTTGGAACCCACCAGCCAGCCACTCCATAGGAGAAGGATGTGACAGTCTGCATCTGTCAAGATTTACAGCCTTGGAAACTCTATGGGGCAGTTCTCCTCTGTCCTATGGGTTGCTCTGAGTAGGAATCACTTCTATAGCAATGGGTTTGGGGTTTGGTTTATTGCTTCTGAATGGTGAGTCAGCGTTAGGAAAGTTTCCCCGTTCCCAAATTACAGAAAGATTTCTCCATGTTTTCTTTTGGTACTTGCATGGTCCCATTTTTACACTACAGTCTCTAACTCCTTTGGAACACGTGAGGAACACCTCTAGTTACCGTAACACCACCCATCAACACACCCATTCTTGCCCCGGGATTCCTGATGCTGTCTTTGTCACCTCCCAGCACCAATTCCTGTTCAGTTGATTCTTACTCATGGCGACCCCATGTGTGCTGAGCAGAACTTCACCCATTGAGTTTTCATGACTGTGACTTTTTGGCAGAAGATCGTCACGCCTTTCTTCCAAGGTCCTCTGCATGGGTCCAAACCCCCAACCTTCCATTAGTGGTCAAGAGCTTACCAGGGACCTTTCTGTCACATAACAGCCCCATATGCAACTGAGGCTATATCTGGATTTTCTACTCTGTTCCCCAGAGGCATCACTGTCTTTCAAGTGAAAAGCCTTGTTCTCTGCTTAGGGTGTTGCTTGCCAAGTTAACCCCAGCCTTTCTGAGATAATATGGCATCAGGCAGAACATTGGGGAGGGTTGGAGCAGGGCTGGAAATTGCAGGAGCTGGGGAGGGCTCCCACGTGGCAACAAAGCGCTTTGTTCCATGCTTGAGAGAAAACTGTGGAGGCAAATGGTCTTGAGAAGGAGATGTGTGGGCTCCAAATTCATACTCATCCACATTGCAGCTGAGAGAAGCTTCTGGAGAATTCCCTTCAGAGTGGAAGGGAGTGGGTGGGAGGGGTCTGTGGCAAGAGGAGGCCCCTATTCTGTCCCTGGGGAAGGGATGGGTGAATCAAACATTCCCTACTTACAACCACCGAGGTGGTGGTGGGGGAATCACATGCCTGGGGAGTGGTGGCCCGTGAAGAGTCATTTCTTCATACTAAAGACCCAACAATCCTCCATGCGCCCCCCCTTCCGCCCACCCACCTACCCATCCCGTAAATAGTTCCTTAACTTCTGCTCCACAGCAGGCACCCCTGTGTTGTGGGGCAAGAGTCCAGACACTGTTCCTGCTTTGCTTGGGGGTGACAAGAACATAAGTTCAGAGGTCATGAGGACATGTGCTAAAGGCGTCCTGAAGAGGGACATGGGCCTTGTTTTATGAGCAACGGTCAACAAATCCGGTTAAGTAAACAGAATCTTTAGTCTAAACTCCACTGGCTGGAAACGCAAGTTCTAGGAGGAAGAGAGGATCAGGGAGTGCGATGAGGAGTAATTTCAATGGCATGTGGAACTATCTTCTTTTCTAATAAGCAAAGGAATGAGAAATCCTTTTTGAGGTCAGATGGAAGCTTAGGGGACAGTGAGTTTATGCTGATGGTGGAGGAACGACTCAGAAAAGGAGGGTGAGAAAGGTTGCACAGTGGAAGAACATAATCAATATTACTGGATTGAACATGTGGCAGAGATTGTTGAATTGGTATATGTTCTGCTATGCATCGTTTCAACAAAAATAAATTGTTTAAAAAGAAAAAAAAACAACAACAACAAACCACACACCCAAAAACTTTCTGGAAGGCAAGACTGAAGTTTGTTGTTGTTGTTATGTGCCGTCAAGTCGGACCTGACTCATAGGGACTCCTCCTTGGGTTTCCGAGGCAGTATTACTATGGAAGTAGATTGCCCCACCTTCCTTCTGAGGAGTGGCTGGAAGGTTGGACAATCTACTTCCGTAGTGATACTGCCTCGGAAACCCAAGGAGGGGTCGCTATGAGTTGACTGAAGTTTAGAGTGGGAGAAAAAGTACCCAGCTTGGGGGATCTAAGGTGAATTTGTTGATTTGCTGCCCACTGATTTTTGGCAAGTTGGTTATCTGCAAGTTGTTCCTCCGTAAGTTCGCTTGGGCTCCATCTAGGTAGAGCGGAGTTTCTTTGGAAAGCTCACAGTTCTCACTTCCTCCAGACCCTTAAAGGCAAGCCCCTAAAGATCTAGAGTTGGGCAGGGTCTCAGGAAACAAGGCCCATCTTACTTTCCTCTCTCTGGAGGATGAAAGGAACCCTGGTGGTGTAAGTGGTTAAGTGTTTGGCTGCTAACCAAAAGGTTGGTGATCTGAACCCACCAGTCTTTTCTAGGGCAGAAGGATGTAGCAGTTGGCTTCTGTAAAGATTTCAAGCCTTAGGAATCCTATGGGGCAGCTCTACTCTGTCCTCTAGGGCTGCTGTGAGTTGAAATCAACTCCACATAAGTGGGTTTGGTTTGGTTTGGTTTGGGCTTTGCTTCCGTAAAGATTTACAGCCCTGAAAACCCTACAGGCAGTTCTGTTCTATAAGGTCTGTATGAGTCAGAATCGACTCAATGCATCTGGAGGAAGATGATGAAATACCTGCTCTGCACATCTCACAGGGTCATCATGAGGCCCAACATATGTGAAGGCACTTACCTGCCAAGTGCCCCACATATTAAGATGGTTCATCTGGTCTAGATTTTGCAACTGGCACCCACATTGCCAAACAGCCATCCATAGCTTGGCAGCTCCAATCCCTGTGTCTCTCTTAGAACTTAAAAAAAAAAAAAAAAAAAAATCATTATCATGGTTAACATACACTGATTACTCTCTTCAAGTTGTGCAATCATTTTCACTAACCATTCCTAAATTATTCCACCACCATTAACATAATCTCACTACCCCCAAGCAAAAACTCCCTCTTCCTCCCACCTCTAGTAACCACTAATAATTTTTGGTTTCTGAATATTTGCTTAAGGATCTCTGGTGGTGTAGTGGTTAAGGGATTTGGTTGCTAACCAGAAAGTTGGCAGTTCAAACTCACCAGTGACTCCCAAGAAGAAAGATGAGCCAGTCAGCTTCCATAAAGATTTGTAACTGTGAAAACCCAATGAGGGTCTCCATGAGCTGGATCAACTCCATGGCAGTGAGTTTGATGTATGTATTTGCTTAAGGAGCACAAGCTTGCTTACTGGAAGTCAAGGTGACTTGAAGCACTTACTGATGAAGATGTAAAGACTACAGTCTGCAATACAGATTACACCTCAACATAAAGAAAATGAAAATCCTCATCACTGGACCAATAAACAGCATTATGATAAATGGAAAAAGACTGAAGTTGTCAAAGATTTCATTTTACTTGGATCCACAATCAACACCCATAGAAGCAGCAGTCAAGAAATCAGACGTCATATTGCACTGGGCAAATCTGCTACAAAAGACTTCTTTAAAGTGTTGAAAAGCAAAGATGTCACTTTGGGGGCTACGGTGTGCCTAACCCAAGCCATGTGTTCTGGTTACCTAGTGCTTCTCTGAGAAGAATATACCACAAATGGAATGGCCTTAACAAACAGGAGTTTATTCTCTTACAATTTGGAGGCTTTAAGTCTGAGTTCAAAGTGCCAGGCTCCAGGGGCTGGGTGAAAACCCTTCAACCTTGGGCTTCAGCTCTGCCTCCTACTCCCAGCCCACTGAAGGTAGAGGCTTTTCTTCACTCGGACAGCTGCTGGCTGCTGAGACTGACAAGCCCAAGGTTGACAAGTAAAAAGACACAGTCCTGATGTTACCAAACTACATGGCAAGCCATTAATTCAAGTCCACTAAAAGTCCCAAGGTCGGCAAAGCATGGCAGACTGCTGAACAAAGACATGGCTACATCCAGGGTTCAAGTGTGAGACTGTTCTAAAGCTGTATCTTATATATGGGAAGCAGACCACATCCCTAAAGCAGCTACTCAGCTGCTCCAATAGATTCCACAATGGAGTTAATTACCAAAATCACCATGGGGAATAACTACATCCAGCTGCCCAGCCACTCAATCTGGCCCAACCAAGTTGACACACAAACTTAACTGCCATACCATTGTATTTTCAGTTGCCTCATATGCATGTGAAAGCTGGACAATGAATAAGGAAGACTGAAGAAGAGTTGATGCTTTTGAGTTGTGGTGTTCGTGAAGAATACTGAAAGTACCACGGACTGCCAAAAGAACTGGAAAAATTGCAACCGGAATGCTCCTTGGAAGTGAGAATGGCCAGACTTCGTCTCACCTACTTTGGTCATGTTGTCAGAAGGGACCATTCCCTGGAGAAGGATGTCATGCTTGGTAAGGTGGAGGGTCAGCGAAAAAGGGGAAGGCCCTCAACGAGATGGATTGACACAGTGGCTGCAATGATGAGCTCAGGTGTAGCAAGGATTGTGCGGCTGATGCAGGACTGGGCAGTGTTTCATTCTGTTGTCCGTGGGGTTGCTGAGTCAGAGCTGACTCAATCAATGGCACCTAATAACAACAAGGAGCCCTAGTGGCACGGTGGTCAAGCCGATAACCAAAAGGTCAGTGGTCTGCAGTGGTTCCACCAGAAGCAAAGACCTAGTTATCTGCCCCTGTAAGGATTACAGCCTAGGAAGCCATATGGGACAGTTTGACTCAGTTCTGTAGGGTCACTATGAGTCGGCATCAACTTGACTTCACACAACAACATATATTTGCTTATTTCATAAAAGTGAGATTATACTGTATTTGTCTTTTGGCAACTGACATCCTTCATTCAGCACATTTTCAAGGGTCATCCATACTGTGGCATGCACCAGGATTTCGTTTCTCTCTGGCTGAGGAATATTCCATTGTCTGTCTGTACAACATCTCCCTTAGCACTTTAAGGCCTGGTTTCATAGACTCCAACGTTGTTTAAAAGTTCAAGTGACACCGGGGGGGGGGTGTCATCCAGCGAGCCCCAGGGCGTGGCGCTGCCCCTCCCACTGCAGTGAGCCTTTCACGGAAGCCTGGAAGGTAGGAGAACTTGTCTTGTCTCGCAGGTGTGGGTGGAGGGACCAGCGCTGAGGTCATCTGGTCTTGTCCAGCCAGCGGTTGCCTGCAGGCCTCACCATTTCCAGTCTAGACTGCGATGCTCACCCACCATGCTCTCCTGGGTTCTCCTGGACCAGGAGAACCAGAGGCACCGGCAGGGTTGGGGGTGAGGGGCTCTGCCACCCGTGGTAGCCCCTTTCTCCGCTGGGCTGCAGCCAAACTTGGCTGTTCTTTTTCAGAATGAAGGATTCCAGCAGTGGGGTCATTAGTATTGGTGTGACCCAGTGTGAAAATTCATAGTGTCAAACCCCTGTGTCCCCTCCATATCCACCACCGTGGGGGTGGTTGCTGGTGTCCCTTCCCACCCATGGCCCCAAGCCCATGCACAGCCCCGCCCCTCCCAGTCCCACCCCCCGCGGCTTCTTCTTCTTTTTTTTTATTGTGATTTGGATGAAGATTTACAGAGCAAATTCACTTTCCGTACAGCAGTTCACATATACTTTGTCTCATGTCATTGACCACAGTTTACCACCATGCAACAGCTCCCCTCCCATTTCCTCCCCATAGTTACCTCTTCCCAGTGACCATCCCTCCATACTCTCCTGCCCCCTGAGATGTCTCCCTGTGCATAAGCAGCCCTTCTTTCTCCCATGATTGTTCTCTCCAGGGTGTGTGTCTACTTGAGGTAAATGTTTATCTCACATGTCTGTACTTTGTTTGGCTGGAAACCACAGGTGTGGGTTCAATTCCAGATCTGAAGGGCAGCTAGGGGCCATAGTCTCAGTGGTTCTATCAGGCTCTATTGGACCAGCAAACCTGGTCCTCACCTTCTTCTTCTTCTTTTTTTTTTTTCCCTCCAAATGATTTTGAGTTTTGTTCCACATTGTTCTCCCTCTCTATCCAGGATCTCCTACATCTCTTCGAAGTGGATGACAGTGGTAGCCGGGCACCATCTAGTTCTTCTGTTCTCATACTTGTATAAGTTGCAGATCGGATGGTGTACCAGTCACAAGGACTGATTATTTCCATTAATTTTGGTTTTCTTCTTTCTTCTTTGCTCTGGATGAGGAGAGACCCATCGTTGCATCTAGATGGCAGCTTGCCAGCTTTTAAGATCCCAGTCGCTACTCGCCAAAGTAGGAGGTGGAACAATGTTTTGTATAGTATGTTATGCCATTTGAGCTTGATGTCCCCTGCGACTATGGTCCCAAGCCTGCAGGTTCAACTACTTGGTCCCTCTGGGTAGCTGGCTTTGACCAAACAGTGACCACAACCTTGCCCCTTGTCAGCTCTACTATACACCTGGGAACTCTGATCATTCACATGAACTTATAGGACCATTGTCTGCCAACCCTATATATGATCTTGGATACACTCCCCATTTCATAGACATACCTAATCGTTTAGCTTGTCCACCTATCTATCCATCCATATACCCATGTTTGCCTTCACTGACAACTCAGTACTGTATATGCAAAAGGGTTCATATTTGTTGTCTGTACTTCCCATGTACCTCTCTATGTCTTTCTCATCCTCAAAGCTGCCATATTGGTCACTCACATTTGGTACATTGCCCTTCTCTTCACCCAAATCAATATTTATCTCTATCTAACAGCGTTCCCTCCCCTCCCATCCCACCCCTGGTAACCAACAAAGAAAATTTCCTTCAACAGATAAACCTTTCCTTAATTTTTACAGTTCCACCCCCTGCGGCTTCTTGCAGTTCCTTCCGTCTCCCATTGGCTAAGGTGGAGCCTCTTCTCTCTCATTGGCTAAAGTGGAGACCCTTCTCTCTGCCAATTGACAGGCACTGTAGTCACTGCAGCCGTCCACCTGCCCCTTGACAGGCGGGTGGTGGGGTGATGAGTTATCACACTGGGTGACGGATGGCACCCACTCTAGTGCCACCACTGTCTTGGTAGCCCCTCTTGCTATGGCACCAGCTTGTCTGCTGGCGCTGCTGCTGCCACGGACCCTGGAGTCATTTTGATGTCACCCCTCTGACAGTGTCTGCTCGCCCCAGCCCCTCCCTAGTGTACCACTGGATCCCTGCCTATGCCTTCAACACCCTGCTCCTAGTTTTGTCCTCAGAAGTCACACCCATGTCACCTCATTACACAACCCTCCCCATGCCTGCCCCACTCCCACTCTCTTCCCTCATCTTCAGTCCGAGCTCATCTGCTTGCCTCACTTTGTCCCACGTGGCACGCCCTCCAGCCTCCTCTCTGTCCTGGTTGCCCTCACCAGCCTTCCTCCTAGCCTCCCAGAGTCACACACTGCGGGGTGTGGAGAACAGGGGGTGAGCATCTCCCCGAAAGGAGTTTCTGCCTCTCTTTGTGTCCCCCACAGTGGTTGGTGGAGAAGTGCTGCCCCAGGCACCTTTCAAGGACCCTGAAGAGAACTGACCAAGGAATTGCATGATAAAGCAAGTAGATGTGGACACCCAGGGCAGAGATGCTTGCCAGTGGCCAGGTGCCATGGGGCGCAATCTCTTATCTGTGGCCCAGAGACCAGAAGTCGGAGGGAGCTCAGCTTTGGGGCCTAGCTGAGCACTGAGCCATGATTTAATGAAGGCTTGGGGGGCTGGCCTTGGCCCAGGAGCCTGCTGGGAGGTTCGTCTATATCCGTGTGGCCTGGGAGAAGAGAAGAAGGCCTCTGTTCCCTCTGTCTAAAAGGCTTTTGAGGCCTACCAAGGACTGTTTCAGTTTGTAAGTTTTCAACACACTGGTCAGAGAGAACTAAATCAGAACAATTTTGCCAGCAGAGGAAGTTCCATCATCTCAGGCTTGGCACCAGGAGTCAGGCTGTCTGTACAAGTGACAAGGACATTTAGCTCCATGAGCCATTAAAAACACACACACACACAGAAGCTGGCCTGTGTCATCATGAGAGCTTTGAGTCCTGTTGAAAACCTAGTTTACCTACTAGAAGGGGAGTCGGTACCCCCAGCAAAGAGCTCTGCTCGGTCTAAATGGCACCCACTGTACATATGTTCGTTGCTGTTGTTGTTGTTATGTGCCGTCAAGTCGGACCCGACTCATAGCGACCCCTCCTTGGGTTTCCGAGGCAGTATTACTGCTGAAGTAGACTGCCCCATCTTCCTTCTGAGGAGTGGCTGGTGGGTTTGAACTGCTAGCCTTCTGGTTAGCAGTCAAGTGCCTTAGGCACTACGCTACCAGAGCTATATGGGAATTCCTACCTTCATGGTCATCCCTGCAAGGAACCAGATGAAAGAGAAACTGATGCCAAGATTCCCTGACGACTGCCCCGGCCTCTTGGTTCTGGCAGGAGAACTGTTGTCACCCAGTCATTCCGACTCGCAATGGAGCTGCTCCACATGGATTTCTTGGCTGCAGTCCTTCTGGAGTGGCGCTGGGTGGGTTCGAACCAAGAACATTTAGTTCAGTAGTTCAAGCACAAACCATTGGCTCCACCCAGGGACTCAGTGCACTCAGGACTTCTTTATCGGCTGCTCTCTGGATGCTCTTCCCCCAAATCTCTGCTGGGCTGTGGCCTCTTCTCGGTGTCAAAAGTTCAGCTCCCATGTCAGCTCCTTAGAGACCTTCCTTGACCCCTACCTGAAGTGTCCCTTCCTCCCAAGACTCAACCCTCTAATCCATTACTGTTTGTTCTTCGTAGTTGTTGTCAACTGTCATTGAGTCAGCCCCTCACCCACGGTGACCCCGCGCACAGCAGAATGGAACGCTGCTCGGTCCTGTGCTGTACCTTTGATCCGTTGCAAACTGAACTGTTGGGATCCGTAGGGTTTTCACGGGGTGAATTTTGCAAGCAGATCACCAGGCCTTTCTTCCTGGTCCACCTGAGTCTGGAAGCACCACTGAAACACTGAAACCTCAGTTCAGCATCATAGCAACACACAGGCCTCCACAAACAGTGGGAGAGGTGGTGGCTGTGCGTGAGGCACGCGGCCGGGAATCAAACCTGTGTCGCCTGTGTGAAAGGCAAGAACCCTACTACGAGCCACCGTTGGCTCACCTCTTTAGAGAGTAGTTAATCTTATTTCTTTTGTATCCTTTTTTTATGAGTCAGGTCTGACTCGATAGCACATAACAACAACAACAATATATATATATATATATATATATATATATATATGGAGCTCTGGTAGCATACTGGCTAAAAGCACTTGACTGCTAACCAGAAGGCTGGCGGTTCAAACCCACCAGCCACTCCTCGGAAGGAAGGTTGGGCAATCCTACTTCCGTAGTGATACTGCCTCGGAAACCCAAGGAGGGGTCGCTATGAGTCGGGGCCGACTCGACGGCACATAACAACAACAACAACAACATATATATATAACACAACATCTGCCATCTCAACATTTTTGTGGTGTACACCTTGCTCCAGCCTCCACTGACCAGGGTGTGAGCTCTCTGGGTGCTGGGCCTCACTGTCGTGGTCACTGCTGGAACTGTGCTGGGTGCCTGGCAGATGTTCAGTCAGTGTCTGTTGACCTGCAGATGGTACTTGGTGGAGGGCCCTGGTAGCACAAAAGGTTTACACTCAATTGTAAAAATGGTGCGGTGGGGGGGTCTGACCTCCTCTAATTTCACAAGAGGAAGGAGAATGAAGACCAACAGCCCAAGGCTGATTCCTATCGGGCGGAGGTCAGATATAACCTCCTTTCTTCAACTTTTCTACCAGTGCTGACACCAGCTGTACCTCCCACGCACTCTCTACTTCTCTGCTGATTTTGTTAATTAGTTGCAGTGGCCACACGCAAAATTCACAGATTACACTTACGGTTATGGGGCTTGTTAGGGAAGTAACAGGCTATAATTCAGGATCAGGATTGACTCAGGATACAGTTCTTCCATCAGGACAGCCTCTCCCAAGCCCTCAGCCTTTTGGGCCTCTTTTGCCTCTTGGGCTGGGCTGGTTTCTGCTCTGCTCGGGCAAGTGTTGCTAAGCTCTTTGGCTCCACTGATAAGTGCCAGAGACACCCCACTCTGATAGTCTCCTGCCCGAAGGCACTCAGCTCTCTCACTCTGTGTTGGTGAGCCGAGCTCCTCCAAGTGCCCACAGGCGCCCCTGTAACCGCCTTCTCTGCGGCCCGGGAAGCCTACTGCACCATCTCACACTGGTAGCCTGGTTCTGCCGCTGCTATTTCTCTGCTGCTGCTTCTCACCTTCGTCCATCATCTCTAGCGTTACGACCCTTGTTATCTGTCTCCTGGGTCTAGGAGATCCTCAGCATAGGGACCCTGGGCCCAAAAGATAGGGTCTGCTCCCATCTCTTCTTTCCTGGTAGTAGTGAGGTCCCTCCTCTGCTCTGGGATTGGCTCTCTTTTAAGCCTAGCAGATGCAAAACTAACCAATTCCCTTGTTAGGGTTCCAGACACCTTCTTTGCATGGTCCCGCCCCCACAAGGATGGCATGCATCTTGTTTGCATGTTGTGTTGTTATGTGCCGTCGAGTCGGACCCGACTCGTAGCGACCCCTCCTTGGGTTTCCAAGGCAGTATCACTGCGGAAGTAGATTGCCCCATCTTCCTTTCGAGAAGTGGCTGGTGAGTTTGAACCACCAGCCTTTTGGTTAGCCGTCAAGTGCCTTAGGCACTACGCACCAGAGCTCTCATCTTAAGTGCATAGTCTCAGCCAATCCTTTGGTGGGAGTTACAAGACCATGTCGAGAAGGGTCACATACAAGTGATCCGTCACACCAAAACTACTAACCTAAAGGCTGGCAGTCAGAACTCACCTGGAAGTACTGCAGAAGAAAGGCCTGGTGATCTGCAAAGATGGCAGCCAAGAACACCCTACAGAGCAGTTCCACTCTGCAGCACACGGGGTCACCGTCGGGCAGCAGCAGGTTTGGTTTGCGTTGGGTACTTGGATTAGGATGGAGGACAACTGCGAGTTGGAGAGAGGAGTGGGGCTGCAGAGAGGAGATGGTCTCGCCTTCCTCGCAGCTTCCCTCTCCACACGGGCCCCTGAGGGGCAGGTCACATGATGAGCCACCTCACCTGTCGTGGTACCTTTAAGCACATTTGCAACCAGGAGTTGCCATTGTGAGGGTTGCAATCTTTGCCTTCTGGGTCAGAAGGCTCAAACTTTGTGCAAAATCTTCCTGACGATGCTCTGATACACAGAAACCCATGACCCCAAACCTCAGGGGATTTATGATACGCGAGCTGCAGAAGCAGAGGTCAAGTGCGTGGGATTTCCAGAGGAAGTGAAAGGTCCCCTTTAGCATTAGCTGTGACATCCAGAAAAGCTGGCACAGCCACCCCCCGGCTGGCTTTGCCCTGAAGCTCAGAACAAGCCTATGTTTTCAGAGTTAAAGCTCACAAGTCCCCCACAGTGCCACAGAACTGGACCCCTGCTAGAACCACTGACAGGGTGTGTCCTCTGAGCACCTGGGGTCCCCCAGCAGTTGCTAAGGCCTTGCAACTGACTTTGCACTTAGAAACCAAAGAGGAGCCTCTGTGTCTCTGTCTCTCACTATGTTTCGCTCTTATTCAAGTGAGTAGTGGTTAAATTGGGGACAAGGATCCAACCTTAATGACATCCAGTAATGGAAAACCAAAAAAAACAACCAAACTCACTGTCGTCGAGTCGGCTTCGACTCATACGACCCCTCTTGGGGTTTCCGAGGTGGTATCACTACGGAAGTAGATTGCCTAATCTTCCTTTCTAGGAGTGGCTGGTGAGTTTGAACCTCCAGCCTTCTGGCTAGCAGTCAAATGCCTTAGGCGCTACGTCACCAGAGCTCCCCCAGCAATGGATGAAAGGTCCAAAGTCAGAAAAAACGTCCCCCTGACAACACCATGACAATAATGCAGAGGCCAGTGTCCTATCTCCGTTTTCTAACAGTTCTAAGAAAGGAGGGGCCGTGGGTGGGATTTGGAACAAGAGCCCAGGCAGCAGCTGGACGGTGCCTCCCACCAATCTGAAGGAAGAAAACAGTGCACAGAAAGATGCTATTCAGTGCCACAAGCGGCCTCCCTCTCTTGCTCAATCCCTCTCTCTCTGAAATTCTCCCCACCCACGGGCATGAGCTTTTTCTGTCCCATGATTGGCATGTGGGGGGATGAGAATTGGCTGCCCGGTTCTGCCTGGCCACGTGGCTGCAGACTCTAGGTCATGGAGCACAAGGGATCCAGGCTCAGAGTGATGTTCCCCAGACACGACTTGTCAGCCTTTGGGTAGCTTCCCTTTGCTACCGCTCAGGGGACTAAGGGTTTTGCTTTCTCCCGAACTACACAGTTGGACTCAGAGCCTTTTCCTGCAGGAAGATTTATGGGAGATTGACAGGAAGGGCACCTGGCCAGATGTGAGAGCTACCAAGTTCCTCATGGGCAGTGAATTCTAGGTTTTACAGCATCTATGTGAAAGCTGTATGCTGAGCAGGTAGTCTGAGAAGCTAGACAATATGAAGAAGAATGCGGCATCAGGATTGGAGGAAGACTCATGAACAACCTACGATATGCCGATGACACTCCCTTACTGACTGAAGGTGAAGATGACTTGAAGCGCTTACTGATGAAGATCAAAGGCTACAGCCTTCAGTATGGATTACACCTCAACATAAAGAAAACAAAAATTCTCACAACTGGATTAATAAGCAACATCATGATAAATAGCAAAAAGATTGGAGCTGTCAAGGATTTCATTTTACTTGGATCCACAATCAACACCCATGGTAGCAGCAAAGAAATCAAACGACGTATAAATGATGTACAGCACTGGGCAAATCTGCTGCAAAAGACCTCTTTAAAGTGTTAAAGAGCAAAGGTGTCACTTTGAAGACTAAGGTGCACCTGACCCAAGCCATGGTTTTTCCAATCACCTCTATGCATGTGAAAGCTGGACAATGAGTAAAGAAGACCGGTGAAGAATTGATGCATTTGAATGGTGGTGCTGGGGAAGAATATTAAATATACCATGCACTGCCAGAAGAACTAACAAATCCATGTTGGAGGAAATACAGCCAGAATGCTCCTTAGAAGCAAGAATGGCCAGATTTTAACTCTCATACTTTGGCCATATTGTCAGAAGGTCCAGGAGGATATCATATTGGTAAAGCAGAAGGTTAGCAAAAAAGGAGAAGACCCTCGACAAGACAGGTTGACGTAGTAACTACAATGATGGGCTGAAGCATAGCTACAACTGTGGGGATGGCACAGGCAGTGTTTCGTTCTGTTGTACACAGGGTCACTAGGGGTTGGAGGCACTTAACAAAAACAACACATGAATGCTGGAAAATGAAAAAAGAAAAAGAAAAAGAATCGATGTGTTCTAATTGTGGTGTTGGTGAAGAATATCGAATAAATTGTGGACTACCAAAAGAAAATCTGTCTTAGAAGAAATGCAACCAGGATGCTCCTTAGAAGTGAGGGTGGTGAGACCTCAGCTTGCATACTTTGGACACATCATCAGGAAGGACCATTCACTTGAGAAGAGCATCATGTTTGGTAAAGTAGAGGGCCAACGAAAATGGGGGAAACCCTCGATAGCTACACAACAATGGACTCACACATACCAACGATTGTGGAGCTGGCTCAGGTCTGCGCAATGTTTCGTTCTGTTACACATAAGGTTGCCATGCACAACAGACTGAAGCCAACTCAATCAACAGCAACAACAATTGGTGCTTATGTAACGGCTTTTGGGGTTGGAAAAGGAGACACAATTTTCAGCATGCGTATGGCAACCTTCCCCAGAAGTTCTTCCTCTGGGTTTGAAATAGGAACCTCAGGCATACTGATGTTCAAGGATCAGATAAGATGTTTTGGCTCAAAATCTACCACACATCCAAGAAAATTCTGCCTAACTCAGTCCGGTCCAATGAGAAGAATATTGTGCTTTTTAAATAGGCCTTTTAAAAATGTGTCTTTATTAAATCTGTCTATATAGAGAACTGGGTCTGTGTTCATTTGGCTCTGTCTCCTGGGCCTTAAAAGTTAATGATACAGATCAATGGAATAAAACAGAGAATCCAGAAGTAAACCCTCAATCTGTGGTTAATGGATTTTCCTCAAGTGGGCCAAGGCCATTCAATGGAGAATGGATAGTCTCTTCACCAAATGGTGCTGGGACAACTGGACAGCCTCAGGCAAAAGAATGGAGTTCGACCCCAATCTCACACCATATACAAGACTAACTTTAAATGGATCAAAGATCTAAATATAAGAACTAAAATAATGAAACTCTTAGAGGAAAACATAGGGTAAATCTTCATGATCTTGGATTTGGCAATTGATTCTTAGATATGACACCAAAAGCACCAGCAACAAAAGACAAAATAGAAAAAGTGGACGTCATCAAAATTAAAATCTTTCAAGCATCAAAGGATACTGCCAAGAAAGTGAAAAGACACTCCACAGAATGGAGCGGATATTTGGAAGCCGTGTATCTGATAAGGATACAGCATGTAGACTATATAAAGAACTCTTACACTTCTTATCACTCAAAAAGACAAACCAACTTAAAAATGGACAAAGGACTTGAATATACATTTCTTCAAAGAAGATATAGAAAGGGCCAATAAGCATACAAAAAGACATCCAACATCATTCATCATTCCAAAACCAAACCAAACCCATTGCCATTTAGTAGATTCCGACTCATAGAGACCCTATAGGACAGGGTGGAACTGCCCTATAGAGTTTCCAATGCTGTAAATCCTTACAGAAGCAGACAGACACATCTTTCTCCTGCAGAGTGGCTGGGTTTGAAATGTTGACCTTTCAGTTAGCAGCCAAGTGCTTTAACCACTGCACCACCAGGGTCTTCATTTGTCATTAGGGAAATGCTTAACAAAGCCACCATGATATACTTCATACCCCCTAGGATACTTAATAACTTAAATATATAGGATATAATAAGTGTTGGTGAGGATGTGGGCTAATTGGATCCTTCATATAGTACTGGTAAACCAAAAAGCTCACTATCATTGAGTCGATTCATAGAACCCTCGTTGATTTTCCAAGGCTGTGAATCTTTACCAAAGCAGACTGCCTTATCTTTCTTCTATGAAGTGGCTGGTGGGTTCCAACCACTGACCTTTTGGTTAGCAGGCAAGTGTCTTAACCACTACACCACCAGAGCTCCTTCATTACCGGTAGCAATATAAAATGGTGCAGCCACTGAGCAAAACAGTTTGGTAGTTCCTCAAAAAGTTAACCATAGGACTTCCGGTAAGATGGAGGAATAGGCAGACAAGCGACACAGACCCTCTTCAGCAAAGAAAAGAAAAACCAATTGACAGAGATACAGAAGATAATCCTGGAGCCCTGAGCTTTGAAAGGAACTATACAGAAGTGGATTAGGCACCAACTAGTGGACACACCTGAACGAAAACAGTGAGTACAGAGACGGTCAGAGCTGTGGACTGTCAGCTACTCTACGAGACCAACAGCCTGAATATTTCCAAGTGGTGTTGGGACCTGAGAATTGACCTAAAGATCAGTCCTGGTCACCAAGGGCTTCAGAGACAACTGCTCTGGTGGCCTATGACTAGGAAGGGAAACAGCAAGGAGGGAGACAACCTGAGCTGTGGACTTTCTGCTGACGGGAGGGCACAGCCATTTTGATTGTTTACATGTGGCAGCCATTTTGGATATTTAAAGTGACCAAGGACACAGTCATTTTGAATGTTTATAAGCGGTGGCCATCTTGGATATTTAAAGTGATAGCATTCTCATTCACATTCCAGGGACCTAAGAACAGGCTCTGTTTGCCAGGGGCAGCAAGGACATACAAGAGGCTGACAAGAGGAAATGAGACAGGTGGTGAGTGTATAAATGCTGTCTGCTAGTGAATACAGGAGCACAGCACAGTACCCTGCCTGTATAGATAACGTACAAACAAAACAAAGAAAATGAAAATTGTGGGCAAGTCACTCCAACATATAATCACCAATTAAATATAAACACAAAGGCGTCACAATGCCTCAGAGAAAACAGAGCATCACAGTCCACACAAAGAAGCAAGATAAAGCAGGAGAAACAAGGGACTAGGATACAGACCCAAAACACATCCCTGAGGAAGACACAGCATTGGAACTCCCTGATAAGGGATTCAAAGGAATTATATTTAGGTATCTTCAAAGGACTGAGAGACAGACCAAGGAAACACAGAAAATACCCTAAAATAATTTTGGAAGAAAATACAAGAACAAAATGACAAAATAAATAAAAAATTAGAAATGATTCTAAATCTACAGATAGAAATCCAGAAGACTGACACTAAATTGTCAGAAATAGATAACACATTGAAAGGGCAAAGGAGTAGAATTGATGCAATGGAAGACAGAATTAATGAGATTGAAGACAAGTACCTGAATACTTCTTTGGAAAGGGATCAATCAGAAAAAAGATGAAAACAAAATGAAGAAAGCCTAGGGTTCATGTGGGATACCATCAAAAGGAATAACCTACATGTCATTGGAATTCCAGAACAGGAAGAGAAAAATAAAACCACTGAGAAAATTTTCAAAGATTTGTTGGAGGAGAACTTCCCTGATATGATGAAAGATGAGAATATATCGGTTCAGGAAGTCCAATGAACCCTGAACAAGATAGACCCCAAAAGAAAAATACCAAGACATATCATCATCGAACTCACCAAAACCAAAGACAAAGAAAGAATCGTGAGAGCAGCACAGGAAAAACAAAAAGTTACCTACAAGGGGCAACCAATAAGACTAAGCTCGGATTTCTCAACAGAAACCATGCAGGCAAGAAGACAGTGGGATGGTATATATAAAACACTGAAGGACAAAAATTTCCAAACCAAGAATTATGTACCCAGAAAAATTGTCCCACAAATATGATTGTGAAATTAGGACATTTCCAGATAAGCAGAAATTAAGGGAATTTATTAAAACCATACCAATCTTACAAAGAGATGCTAAAGGAATCCCTTTGGACAGAGAAGCAACAACCAACAACTGATCACTAACACACATGATGATATAACCCAGAAACCAACCCAGCTATGGAAGTGTCCAAAGTAAATAAGCCTACAAGATTGTAAGGGAACCAGAGACACCAACTGACAAATGAGGACAACTACAAACCAAAAAGAGGGAAAAAAAATATGTGTCGTTACAGAACTTCTAGATGGGTAGGGAAGTCAAGACAACTACAAGATAGAATGCACTGTTCTAAACTTGGGAAGAAAACTATAAATCACAGGGCAACCTCAAAGAAAAATGATAAACCTTTACATCAAAATTAAAAAGAGGACCAGCATAAATATTCAGTAAATGCTAAAACAATAGCAATGAAGGAAGTGATGACATGATTCACAAACAAAACGAGCTCAGCATAGAAAATTATGTGGAACAAAGAAATTGACACAATGAAAAAGCACATGACAAAAATGACAGCAACAAATTCATATTTGCTGATAATTACATATCTGGCAAGGCACTTATCTCTAAGATTGATTGAAAACTCCAATGCCTCAATACCAAAGGCATTAACAATCCAATTGAAAAATGGGCAGAAGACATGAATAGACACTTCACCAAGGAGGATATTCAGGTGGTCAGCTAATACATGAAAAGATGCTCACAGTCATTGGCCATCAGAGAGATGTAAATCCAAACAACAATGAGATATACCGTCTCACCCCAGCACTGATGGCAAGATTCAATGAGACAGAAAATAACAAATGCTGGTGTGGATGTAGAGAGATTGGGACTCTCATACACTGCTGGTGGGACTGTGAAGTGATACAACCACTGTGGAAAGCAATATGGCGATGCCTTAGAAAGCTGGAATCGGAGATACCATTTGACCCAGCAATCCCATTGCTAGGTATATATCCTAGAGAGGTGAGAGCCAGGACAGGAACAAATATATGCACATTCATGTTGATCGCAGAACTAGTTGCAATAGCAAAAAGATGGAAACAACCTACGTGCCCATTAGCGGAAGAGTGGATGACCAAACTATGGTACATACACATACTAGAATGTTATGCAGCACTAAAGAATAATGTAGAATCTGCAAAACAC
>NW_006921717.1:7150130-7161336 GCF_000298275.1 Orycteropus afer afer | reverse complement strand
AGCCACTCCTCGGAAGGAAGATGGGGCAATCTACTTCTGTAGTGATACTGCCTCAGAAACCCAAGGAGGGGTCGCTATGAGTCGGGTCCGACTTGATGCCACATAACAACAACAACAACATCCTACACTAAAACTCCTCATTAACACAACAAAGAAAACCTATTCCCAAAGGGGATTATAACCACAGGTTATAATTTACAATCAGGATTTACAATGCTTATTTTGGGGGAATACAATTCAACCCGTAACAGTTGGCTAACTCAAAATTATTCTCAAAACTTTCGTTGCTGTCTTCTCCCTGTAAAGCCTAGGACGGTCCGACACACGCCCTCTGGCTTTGCTGGGGAGGACTTTGCAGCCCATTTCTGACCAGTGATAAGAGGAGAGGTCAGTTGTTGGGTCCTAGGAAACAGCCTTTCCTTGCTGATAAGGAGAACTCAGGGAGAGAAACTCCCCTGCTTCCTGCTTCTGACCTTGGTATAAGGCTGTGTTGCATGGGGCTGCTGTAACCTTCTTGAGACCATAAGGGAACAGGTAAGAGAACTAGAAGACCACATCCCAGAGCCCTATCATTATATGAGATAAATAAACTCCTATTTGTTTAAGACTCTGTTGGTCAGGTTTTCTGTTACTTGTAGCTGAATGCATTCCTAAGTGTGACACCAGTCATTTTTTAATGGCAAAAAAGTCCTTGTGTTTTCCTAAGAATGTGGGCCCCCTCTGGAGCCCTTAGGAGCTCTGGTGGCACAGTCCCTAAAGCATTTGACTGCTGACCAGAAGGCTGGTGGTTCAAACCCACCAGCTGCTCCTCGGAAGGAAGACTGGGCAATCAGCTTCCACAGAGATACCACCTTGGAAACCCAAGGAGGGGTCGCTATGAGTTGGAACTGACTCGGCAGCAGTGAGGTGTTTTTTGTGTTTCTTTTTTTCTGGAGCCCTCAGCGCGGAGCTGGAGAGCCTGGGGAAAGAAGGAAGAGCTGTCGGCCTGGGGCTGGAACTGGGGGGCTGGGGGGTTTCCGTGTGGCAGTGCCTGAGTAAGGATGATGCTTATTCACTCCACTACAGAGCCTGAGGGGTTTTCCCAGCTACAGCCTTAGGCCTTGGCCACACGGGTCCAGAAAACACCCGGGAAACAAGGACACTGACAGGGCTGCTGGTGGGGCGGGCGTGGCAAGATGCCTGGACTGTGAAACAGGAGAGTGGGCTCCAGGCCCTGCTCTGGTACTAATTGTCTTGTGTCTCTGGGCCTCAGTGATTCCAGGAGCACAAGTGCTTGAGCCCTCACCCATGAAAAGGACACTCTGTGTTCTCAGGGAACCTGCTGGCCTCAGAGCCTCCTCTCGGACACATGAGTCATCCTGGTGGGTGAGGGGCCTCCCGGAGCAGCAAAAGGCTTTGCCCCACATTCAGCAATCAGCTAGTGCCCTTCCTGGAAGCCTCCAACTTAACAGAAAGAAATGCTTCCCCCATTCCACTTACTAGAAATGGAAACCGGACACTCTGGGTGCTGAGACCAGCCCAAAGTCACGTGGCTTCCAGGAAGCCAGGTCCGGTGGGGAGAGCAACGGGTGGGCTAGGAATCCGAGCAAGCTCTGCCTCGGCGGTGCACAGGAAGGAAGCGACCCAAGCTCCAGGCTCCGTCCCAGCTTCTCGGTTCTGCTCCCTGATGCTGGGCCGCAATCGCCCGCTGGGAGCACCTGGTCTCTGAGCAGGCTTTGCTCAGATTTCCCTCTGGTCCCTGGGGAGGCTGTGGTGCTGGCAGGTCCCCACCACCCACTGAGCCTCCTGCATTTCCTGGAACCTTCTAGAGTCAGCCAAGAAAGGATCTGGGACTGCAAATCCTCTTGCCTCCTGCCCCTGGGGTGGGAGGGTGAGCCAGGAAGAAATCTGCCTGTCTCCCGGATGGATGCCTTCAACCCTAATAATAGTAGTCAGGAGTGTGCTTGTCATTTAGTGGGCGTTTGTCGTGTGCCAGGCATTTTTTTTTTTTTTTTTTTAATTGTGGTGACAGTATATACAACAAAACTTTTGGCAAGGCAGGTTTTTTTTTCTTAATTGTGATTTTGATGAAAGTTTATAGAGCAAATTCACTTTCCATACAGCAGCTCACATACACTTTTTCTCATGACATTGACTACAATTTACCACAATGCAACACCTCCCACTTCCTCCCCATAGTTACCTCTTCCCTGTGTCCTTCCCAACATGCACTCCTGCCCCCTGAGCTGTCTCCCTGTGCATACACAGCCCTTCTGTTCTTTCATTATTGATGCCTACAAGGAGTCGATCTACCTAGTGTAAATGTTCAGCTCAGGTGCCTGCCTTTTGTTTGGCTGGAAGCCACAGGTGTGGGTTCAATTCAGACCTGAAGGGCAGCTAGGGGCCATAGTCTCAATGTTTCTACGAGTCTCTATGAGACCAGGAAAACTGGTCCCCCCCCCCTTTTTTTTTTCCCAAATGATTTTGAGTTTTGTTCCACGTTGTTCTCCCACTCTATCCAGGATCTCCTGCATAGATCCCCCTCCGAGTGGTTGACAGTGGTAGCTGGGCACTATCTAGTTCTGGTCTCATAGTTGCATGAGCTTTGGTAGCATAGTGCCTAAGGCACTTGACTGCTAACCAGAAGTCTGGCAGTTCAAACCTACCAGCCACACCTCAGAAGGTAGGTTGGACAATCTACTTCTGTAGTGATACTGCTTCGGCAACCCAAGGAGGGGTCGCTATGAGTCAGGTCCAACTCAACGGCAAATAACAACAACAACAACAACAGTTGTTGAGGATCACATAGTGTACCAGTTGCTTGGACTATGAGTTTCCATGCATCTTTGGTTTTCTTCATTCTTCTTTGCTCTGGACAAGGAGAGACCCATTGTTGCATCTAGATGGCTGCTGGCAAGCTTTTAAGGTCCCAGTCGCTACTCATGGCCAGGCAGTTTTTACATACATGATCTCATTTAGTTCTCTGAACAAGTCTAAGTGTTATGTTGGTTTATAGATGAGGAAACAGGATCAGAGAGCCTGAATAATCTGTAAGGAGTCACATACCACACACACCAAGAAGTGGCCTGGCCAGGATTCCTACCCCAGGCTGACTGGCCCCATCCCCTTCAGACCCCATGGGAGGCTGAAGTGGGAGGCAGAAGGTGCCCCTCAATGAAAATTGCAGAACGTTAACAGACTAGCAGGCAGGATTAAAGCAGACATGAATCACAGGGACTAATTTACTACTTTTCCCTCTCTTTTGCTTTCTTTCAAGTAAATAGAGTAGCCGACCTCTTTACAGAAGGCGGGCAGTTCAAACCCACCAGCTACTCCTTGGAAGGAAGGTTGGGCAATCTACTTCTGCAGTGATACCGTCTCAGAAACCCAAGGAGGGGTCACTATGAGTCAGATCTGACTCGATGGCAGTGTGTTCGGTTTTTTGGTTTACGGTGCAGAGTTCTTTAGGTTTGTTTTTCTCAATAGTACATTCTTCTAAGCATAACCCTCTCCCATGACTGGCTTTGGCTAAGAACTGTAACCTATGAAGCAAGATGACCTTGGGAAAAGGGACTCGGAGCCCAGAGTAACCAGGGAAGAGGAGAGCAAAGACATTCCTGGCCATCCCAGAGATCTTCAACCCCCTTACTGTCTCCCTATATGACCATGTTTCCCCCTTTTCTCTGGGAGAAAGGCGTTTTAGAGAAGTGATTCACTGTCTCCTTGGGTCTTGACCCTCAATCAACCTTTCACTTTCCCGCTTCAAATTGTGATCACTGGCTCTTCGCAACAGGGGTAAGGACCTTGTTGTTCCTACAATACCCCAAGCATGGCACATAGGGCCCTACGGGGTCTGCCCACTGGTTCTCATCTTCTTCCCATGGTTTAGCCATGCTGCATCCTGCAAACCACCCTTTCATGGGCTATTCCTTCTGTCTGAAAGACATTAGTCGCCCCTTTCCCTTCTCCTCATCCTTGTTGGCTAATTCCTACTCATCCCTCAAGGCTTGGTTCCTCCTGGGCTTGCATCTTAGGTGGAGATAGTTTCCAAAGTCAGGTCTAAGGTTAGGTGGAGATAGTTTCCAAAGTCAGGTCTAAGGTGAACATCTCAGCGCGGAGGCCGTCGTGCTGGTCTGGATGGAGCTGATTCAGCTGGTGTTCCCTCCAGTATTGCAACCCACTGTCCATTGTTCCGCTGAGCACCAGGAGGGATGCAGTAAATTTGAGGGTCTTGTTGTAGGCTAGACTTACACTCAGCACAGGGACAGCTCTCCATGAAGAAAGGGCGGATCCAGGTCTCCCATCCACACTAGCTGTGAGATGATGAGTGGGACAAAGGCCTGAGTCGGAGCTGGGGGTACAGGAGGCTTCCTAGAGGTGATCACAGTGGGTCACATCATACGGGCGCGTAACTTTTAGACTTCAACACACAATTTGTGCTTAGAAGAAAAGAGAGTCTGGGAAATAGAACTGAATTTCACTTTTAATTTAATGCTATTTAATAAATCCAGGCTGGCTCCTTCTCTTATGCATGGCCCTCAGCACACTGTCCACCTCCCAGCACTGATTCCATGGTTCTAATTATGTGATGGCTGTGGTTCTGGCTGAATACTAATGGTGACTGATTGTCTCACCTGCCAGCCTGGGAGCCGCTGGCCAGCATACGAGTCCTCAACAGAACCTGGCACTGGAAAAGTGAGCGATCAACACAGCAAATGAGTGAGGCTGGGGAAAGAAGTCGTCCTTGGCTAGTGCAGAGAGTTAATGCGCCTGGCTGCTAACCGAAAGGCTTGAGACTTGAGTCCAGCCAGAGGTGCCTTGGAAGAAAGGCCTGGTGATCCACTTCTAAAAAATCCACCAGTGGAAGCCCGTGGAGCAATGGCTCTACTCATGGGGCGGGCATGAGTCGGAGTCCATTCAATGACAACTGGGAGAAGAGGAAGGGGGAGGACTGCAGTGATGGGGATTGGAGAGGCCATGGGGGGTGCACTTTCTTGGCATCATTTGGGTGGTCCTCTTACCTCTGCTCCCTGCCCTCTCACCATCTAAGGGAAGCCCTAAGGCACTTGACTGCTAACCAGAAAGCTGGCGGTTCAAACCCACCAACCACTCCTCGGAAGGATGGTTGGGCTATCTACTTCCGTAGTGATACTGCCTGAGAAACCCAAGGAGGGATCACTATGAGTCAGGTCCGACTCGACGGCACATAACAACAACAACAACAAATATGTGTATATTATATATTACCACACACACACATATATAGGGTACGAACGTTCAACTTAGGGACAACTCATCCTTTAATGTTATGTAAATTTGCTCTCACTTTGAAAAGATGGAACCAACCCCTACTCAAAACAAATTTTTCATCCCAATCACCTTCACTTGCTGCACACGCGGCTTTTAAATCACTGAAAAGGCTAAAGTAAGGTTAAAGTAAGGTTAAATAAAAACAGTATGTACCTGGTCTGACTTACCCACAAATTCAACTCAAAGACACACTTCAGAATGGGTCTCGTTCGTAACCTGGGGACTGCCTGTGTACGGCAGTGCATAGGAATGACAAAGCTAAATTTAAGAGAACGCTTGAATTCTCTCAAAGAGAGCTACACAGAATCTGTAACGCTTTATTTTAATTAAATAAAATACTTTATTTATTTAAATAAATATTTTTCTTGTTTCACGAATTAGGAGCAAATATGGTACAATGTTGAGATTGAACAAACCTGGGTGGTGGGTACAAAGGTGTTTGTTCTATTATGGTCCGCCCTTTCCTGTAAGCTTGAGAAGGTGATAGTTAAACTAGAAGGTCTTGCGGGCCTTTCTGTGGAGTTTGTACAGGCTGAATAATGACTGCCTCCCCCACAATGTCCACACCCTAATCCCCAGAGTCAGTGACTACGTTACCTTGCCCGGCAAAATGGATTTAGCAGATATGATTAAGTTAAGGGTGCAGAGCTGGGGAGATTATCCTAAATTATCTCGGCAGGCCCAGTGTAATCACAAGGGTGCCTGTAAGAGGGAGGTGGGAGGAGATTCGGTGATAGAAACAGAGACTGAAGTGGTGGGGCCATGAGTCAAGGAGGGGTCAGCCTCAAGAAGCTGGAGGTATTGGGCAGATTCACCCCCTTGAGTCTCCAGAAGGAACGTGGCCTCACTGACATCTGGATTTTAGTCCCTTTAAGACTCATTGAGGGCTTTGGACCTCCAGATCTGTAAGATAACAAATTTGTTTTAAGCCCCTGAGTTTGTGGTAATTTGTTACAACAGCAAGAGGAAACTCATACAAGGCCTATGCCATTAGTGGTGATAAGATTTCTCAAAGAGGCAAAGAGAGGCCCAGGAAGTCACCTTTCCAGCCCCAGGATGGAACGGCATTCCTGATCCCTGAATCCCCACACCTGTGCTTCACCTAGACTCTAATTCAGCAGGAAAGCAGAGAGAAAGGTTTGGGAGACCAAGCATCATGACCTGTGTAGTCCAGGGTTCCCTGGGCCAAGATTCAGATGCTCCTGGTCTGTGGTCAGTAGTCTAGGCCTCCTCTCTGGAGATCAAAAGTGAAAACCAAAAAACCAAACCCACAGCCATTAAGTTGATTCTGAATCACAGTGACCCTACAGAACAGAGTTGAACTGCCCCATAGGGTTCCCAAGGCTGCAAATCTTTGTGGAAACAGACTGCCTCATCTTTCTCCTATGGAGAGTCTGGTGGGTGCAAGCCACTGACCTTTTGGTTAACAGCCCAATGCTTTAACTACAGCATCACCAGATCTCCTTATTGCAAATGGAAAGACTGATTCTTCCAGCAGGGGGACTTCCAAGTGTATCTAATCCTTCACCATCCTTTCAAGTTGTCTGTTCTCCTGCCTAGGGGTCCTTGAGGAGTCCCTGTAGTGCGGATGGTCAAGCACTCTAGTACTAACTGAAAGGCCGGCAATTCAAACTCCCACAGAGGCATCTTGGAAGAAAGATGATCTGCTTCTGAGAGTTCATGGCCTTGAAAACAATATGGAGCACCTTTCTACTCTGCACACACGGGGCTGCCATAAATCAGGGTCAGCACGACGACAACTGGTTTAGAGGGCTTGGGGCAGAGAACTGTGGTCTCTGAGCTCCAAGCCAGTCAACAACTCTTTGCTGAGCACCTGCTCTGGGGCTGTGCTGGGGGCTCAGGGAGATGGAGCAAGGTCCTTCCAGCAATGCCCTGCCCCCTTCACCTTAGGAGCTTAGAGTCAGCAGGGGAAACTGCAATGGGGACCTGAACAACCTGGACAAACAGAACAAGACAGCCTGCAATTGTAGCAGGAAGGAGGGATCTGAGATTTCACGCTTACCAAGTTGCTTTCTTGTTAAGGCACCAAACTCATTTCCCAACTGTTCATTTGAGATGCTGAACACTAAAAACACGTCCCTTTGTCTTAAAGAAACAGACTCTTGCTTAAGCAGACAAAAACAGAGACAAGTAAACAGTTGACTAACCATATCAGGTATTATTGGTAAGGGTGGGACTCCTGGGTGGTACAAATGGTTAACATGCTTAGCTGCTAACTGAAGGGCCGGAGGTTAAGTCCAGCCAGAGAGCCTTGGAAGAAGGCCTGGTAATCCCAGTTCTAAAAAAATTAACCACCGAGAACCCTACGGGGCACAGTTGTCGTCATGAGTCAGAATCCACTCAATGGCAACTGGTTTATCGGTAAGAGTGTAAGTGCCCGAGTGTCACAGAAACAGCTCTGGGGAGTCAGAGAAGAAAACCCAAACCAAACCCACTGCCACTGAGTCGATTCCAACTCGCAGCAACCCCATAGGACAGAGTAGAGCTCCCACACAGCATTTCCAGGGCTGCAAATCTTTACAGAAGCTGACTGTGCCATCTTTCTCCTGTGAAGTGGCTGGTGGGTTTGAACCTCTGACCTTTCAGTTAGTAGCTGAGCGCTTAACCACTGTGCCACCAGAACTCCTTGAAGAGAGGGCAGGGAAGGCTTCTCAGAGGAAGTAGGACTCAAGTTGGGCCCCAGAGGGCCCTCAGAACTTGCACAGGCAAAGATATGGAGGCAGTGGGGGAACAAATAAGATAAGGAGGAAATATCTGACACATAGGGTTGCCAGTCCTGTAATGAAAGGTACTCAAAGATGTGGTGGAGGCAGGGAGGAAAGATTAACCTAAAACAAAACCAAACCCAGTGCCAGCAAGTCGATTCCCACTCATGGCAATCCCCACTAGATTTCCAAGGCTGTAAATCTTCACAGAAGTAGATTGCCCCATCTTCCTTCCAAAGAGTGGCTGGTGGGTTTGAACTGCCAACCTTCTAGTTAGCAGTCAAATGCCTTAGGCACTGCACCACAAGAGCTTCATGAGGAAAGACTAATTAGAGGTCAAACAGAACCAGCTGAGTAAAACATTCCCAGAAATTGAAAGACCAGCAAGGTAATGATGGGTCTCTCCTCATCCAGAGCAAAGAAGAATGAAGAAAACCAAAGACACATGGAAACAATTAGTCCAAGCAACTAGTACACCATGTGATCCTCAGCCTATACGAGTATGAGACCAGAAGAACGAGATGGTGCCTGGCTACCCCTGTCAACCACTCAGAGGGGTATTTCTGTAGGAGATCCTCAATAGAGTGGGAGAATAATGTGGAACAAAACTCAAAATCACTTGGGAAAAAAAAAGGGAGGGACCAGGTTTGCTCGTCTGATAGAGCCTGGTGGAACCACTAGCTGCCCTTCAGGTCTGGACTGAACCCGAACCTGTGGCTTCCAGCCAAACCAAAGGCAGGCATACGAGCTGAACATTTACATTAGGTAGATACACTCCGTGCAGAGATCAATCATGGGAGAAAGAAGGGTTGTGTATGCACAGGGAGACAGCTCAGGGGGGCAGGAGTGCATGGAAGGGAAAGACACAGGAAAGAGGTAACTTTGGGGAGGAAGTGGGAGGGCAGCTGTTGCATTATGGGAAATTGCAGTCAATGTCATGAGACAAAGTGTATGTGGGCTGCTGTATGGAAAGTGAATTTGCTCTGTAAACTTCCACCCAAATCACAATAAAAATTAAAAAAAAAAAAAAAAAGAAGAAAGAAAGAGCAGCAAGGGCTCACTTCCAGTCACCTTACCTGCAAAAATCGATGGGAAGGTCACCAAGAAGGTGACCTGTTGCTTTACATTCAGATGTGATCGAAGGGCCGCTTAAAGCCATTGTCACACAACAAAGTCGTCCTGTGGGGCAGTGGTTAAATGCTCGGCTGGTAACTGAAAGTCAGCAGTTCGAACCCACAAGTCCCTCCACGGGAGAACGAAGCAGCAGTCTGCCTGTAAAGATTCCAAACCCAACCCACTGCTGTCAAGTTGTTTCTGGCTCCTAGTAACACTCCAGGAACTCTGGTGGTGCAGTGCCCAAGGCATTGGCAGTTCAAACCCACCAGCTGCTCCACAGAGGGAAGACGAAGCAATCTACTTCCGTAAAGATTTACCACCTTGGAAACCCAACGGGGGTCACTGTGAGTCAGAATCGCCTTCATGGCAGTAGGTTTCGTTTGTTTGTTTTCAGTAACCCTGGAGGACAAAGTGAACCTGTCCTCTGTAGACAAGTTCCAAAGCTATACATCTTAACGGAAGCAGACTGCCTCATCTTTCTCCCGTGCAGCAGCTGGTAGGCTTGAACTGTCCATGTTTCTGCTAGCAGCCGAGTGCTTTAACCACTGTGCCACCAGACTTGGGCATTCTTTTGGGCAATTCTACTCTGCCCTATAGGGTCAGAATGACTTGATGGCAACAGGTTATCGATCACTGTATCACTAGGAGTCCCTAAGTGTCGCAAACAGTTCAGTGCTCGGCTGCTAAATGAAAGGCTGGCACTTGGTATCTGCCCAGAGGTACCTCAGAAGCAAGGGCTGGTGATCCACTGAAAAGTAATGGCCACTGGAAACCCCGGGGAGCACAGCTCCACACTGACACACGTGGGTCATCGGGAGTTACAACAGACTCCATGGTACTGGGTTTTCGTTTATTTTTGGTCACAACCCAGAGATGGCTCTCCTCCTCCCTTGGCTCTCCAGATAGTTGATAACTGAAAACCAAACTCACTGCTGTCGAGTTGAGTCGACTCATAGCGACCCCTTCTTGGGTTTCCAAGGCAGTATCACTACGGAAGTAGATTGCCCAACCTTCCTTCCAGGGAGTGGCTGGTGGGTTTGAACTGCCAGCCTTCTGGTTAGCAGTCAAGTGCCTTAGGCACTATGTACCTGAGCTCCCAGACAGTAGGTAAGAAGCAGGAAAAGCAAGGGAGGGGTGCTGCCAGGGTGCTGAGTAAGACCAGGGAGCTCAGGAGCCAGACGGCAGGAGCTTCCTGGAGGGGGAGCAACATAGGCATGGGGAGGGAAGAAGTGACATTGCACAGAACCAGCTCTAATATGGATTTAGGATTAACTAGGAGCTCTGGTAGCATAGTGGCTAAGGCACTTGACTGCTAACCAGAAGGCTGGCGGTTCAAACCCACCAGCCACTCCTCGGAAGGAAGGAAGGTTGGGCATTCCTACTTCCATAGTGATACTGCCTCGGAAACCCAAGGAGGGGTCGCTATGAGTCGGGGCCAACATGATGGCAAATAACAACAACAACAACCATTAACAAAGATGGGCAGAGAAAGGACAAGGGGATAAAATGTCATTCCAGCGTGAGAAAGGACAAGGTAGGAAGGGGAAGAGAGAAAGGTTGGAGAGAAGAGAGAAGGGTGGGAAAACCTGCAGATAATCAGCAGTAACCAAGAGGGGGTCAGGACTAGAGGAGAAAGCCAAAAGACTCTGAGAACAGTGGGTCCTGGGAGGGAAGAACAAACGCCCCTGAGTAGCCCGGCTCCAGGGAGGCTGCATCCTGCAGTGGCCCCAGGTTCAGTCACACAGCAGGGTCTACGAGCATCTGCCAACATGCCGTGCATCCTGCTGTCCGGGTGGACCGGGGGACGGAGCAATACAGTGAACCGAAAATCCGCTCAATAGAGTTCTGGCGTACACTAAGCCTTGATGGACCAGGTGGGCTTTCTTTGCAGAGGGAGATACTCAGGCTCCAGCAGGCGTGTGGGTCATCCAGGAGAATGACTTGGCCACACTGGATTCACTGGCGGAGGGGTTACAAGGATGCTCAGAACTGACCTAGTTCAGTTCCTGGGGAGCCTTGGGGTGGCACAAAAGGGTAGTGCTCTTGGTGGCTAACTGGAAGGTCCATCCAAACGT
>NW_006921717.1:7136471-7148735 GCF_000298275.1 Orycteropus afer afer | reverse complement strand
GCATGGGGTCACTATGAGTCGGAGATGAGTCGACAGCACCTAACAACAACAGAGATGCCTTGGAGGAAAGGGCTGGTGATTTCCCAGAAATCAGGCACTGAAAACCCTGTGGAGCAAGGTCTCCTTTCTGATGCTGGATGGCCAGGAGTGGGAATCGACTTGACAGTAAGTGGCTGTTTATTTCGTTATCTTGCCAGTTACCTGTATTTTGTAATTTCCGATCTGGGCCAAGGTGTAACACGCCTCAGGAGATGTGATGTGATGCAGTGGGGAGCGTGCAGGCTCTGTGCCCGGGCCTGGGTTCCACAGCTCGCTCTGCTCCTCACTGGCAGCAGTGGGCACCTCAGGCAGGTTGACCTCTGGCCTTGATTCTACGATCTGTAGAACTGGCGCCAAAGCAAGAATGGCAAGGCTTTGGCTCACTTCCTTTGGACACGCCATCAGGAATGACCAACTGCTAGAAAAGGCCTTCCTGTTCGGTAACTTAATGAAGGAAACTCTCCAGGAGATGAACTGGCACACTGGCCACAGCAGTGAGTTCAAACACATCACAGATCGTGGAGCTGCTGCAGGACCCGGCCCTGCTTCACTCTGTCATCGTAAGGTCACCATGAGTCGGAGCCAACCTCATGCCAACTAGCGCCTGCCACTTAATGTCTTGAAGGACTGAAAAAATTAGATAGTGACAGTCACCCACAGCCAAATGTTCAGCTCTATGGCACGATTGGGAGAGCTATTCTGTTCTTTAACTGCTTCCTTTCATTCGAACGAACAGATCTGGCCCTTTCCACAAAGGCCTGGATTAGGGTGAAACCATTTTGTATTTACATAGGCTCTTTCCTACCCCCACCCACCCAATCGTGGCAGAGTCAACACTAAAATTCAAGTCCCTTTGCACGATGTCTGACAGCTTCTCCCTCATCCACTGCACTCTGGCATGGCAGGTGCCCACGGGGCTGCTGATCCAGGAAGTAGTTGGACTTAATAACTCAGGGAAGTGAGTCAGGGCCCCACCACACGTGGATTTCAAAACAGAAGGAACTGCAGACTCTACCTCACGGAGACACATCTGCCCGCCTGGTTACGACACCGGGAACGCTGGAGTCAGCGGGTGTTTTCTGCAGTCAGCAGACACCACAGGATGTGACAGGGTTTGTTTTGGTCCCACCCCTGCCAACAGTTACAGGATGAGCCCAAGGGAAAAGCCCAGACACCATGACTGGCAAAAAGTAACCATTTGGGTAACTATTTAACATATTACAAAACCATGTTTCTGGTGCATAAGGCAGGCCTTCCTGTCACTGTGTGTGCACGTATCAGACTCACTTCTGGTTAATGGCTCCTGACCACATAGAATCATCGCTTCTGTGGACCCCGGGCCTCCTGCTGGTGGTGGTGGTGTTAGTTGTGTCAAGCCCATTCCGACTCGTGGTGACCCCACATGTGCAGAGTAGAACTGCTCCAGAGGGTCTTCAAGGCTGTGTGTGAACTTTCAGAAGCAGGTCGCAAAGCCTGTCTTCTGAGTGAGGTGCCTCTACCAAACCAACACCAAAGTCACTGCCGATGAGTCAGATCCAACTCATAGCGACCCCTCCTTGGGTTCTCGAGGCGGTATCCCTATGGAAGTCTGGGTGGGTTCAAACCACCAATCTTTTGGCCAGTTGTTGAGCACTTAACTGTTGGTGTCACCCAGGGCCTTCTTGGGTGTCCTTAGTTCTTTTTAATCTACTTGTGTCATAGCTTCTACTTTGCTCATGGAGGACAGTTTTTGTACTTGAACCTTTACAACATCAATGGCAACCTTGACTGCACATTAGAATCACTCTGGTGGTGTAGTGCCTAAGACATTGGACTGCTAACCAGAAAGCCTGGGGATTCGAAGCCACCAGCCACTCCTCGGAAGGAAGATCAGGCAATCTACTTCCGTAGTGATACTGCCTTGGAAACCCAAGGAGGGGTCACTATGAATCAGATCCGGCTTGACGGCAGTGAGTTTGGTTTTGGTTTTTGGTGAGCTTTCCAAGATCCCAGTGCCAAGGTTATATCCAGAGTAATTCAATCAGAAACCCCAGCAGTCAGGCTCAGGCGTCAGTATGATGTTCGTTTCCCCAAGGTAATTCCAATGTGCAACCAAGGTTGAGAAGCAATGCTTGTGAATCTTGCTCAGGGAACGTATCAGTAAAGATTCATTAAACAAAGCAGGGTCCTCACCTTCCATGGCTTCCATGGCTCAATGGCTTTGCTGAGGGCACAAGTGGGGCCCATGGACCTTAAACTCACCAACCAGCAAGACTTAGCATTGTTCCTCTGGATCTGGTACTGATCTGAAGGGATCCCATGGGAACCCACTTCTAGAGCTGTCCAGTGGGTCTCCAGCTTCTGGGAACACTTGCTTTCCAGCACAGTAGAAGATAGGGTTAGGATGGTGAGGGCCAGGAGGTCTGGCATTCCAGCCGGATCTGGGAGGCCACCTCTGCTTAAAACTTCCACTCTTCTTTCCTCCAGATTCCCTGGTGAAGGCCGTTGGTTCCAGGGTTCCCCTGCAGCACTGCAGGGCTAGGATTGGACATAGGACAGAGACGTACATTTCCACAGCTGAGCAGGGGCCAGGGTGGTGTCTCAGTTTCCTAATGCTGCTGTCACAGGAACACCACAAGTGGGTGCTTTCAAGAACAAACACAGTTTAAACAAACAAACAACAATAACAAAAAAACACAAACTCATTGCCATCGAGTTGGGTCCAACTCATAGCAACCCCTCCATGGGTTTCTGAGCTGGTATCACTACAGAAGTAGATTGTCCAACCTCTCTCCCGAGGAGTGGCTGGTGGGTTTGAACTGCCAGCCTTCTGGTTAGCAGTCCAGTGTGTTAGGCATTACGCCACCAGAGCTCCCACAAACACAGTTTAGGAGGCTACAAGTCAGAATTCAGGAACTCTGGTGGTGGAGTGGGAGCTCTGGTGGCATAGTGCCTAAGGCATTTGACTGCTAACCAGAAAGTTGGCAGTTCAAACCCACCAGCCACTCCTTGGAAGGAAGATTGGGCAGTCTACGTCTGTAGAGATACCGCCTCGGAAACCCAAGGAGGGGTTGCTATGAATCGAGACTGACTCAACGGCAGTGAGTTTGGTTTGGTTTTGGTTTGGTGGTGTAGTGGCTAACTCATCTGGCTGCTAACCAGAAGGTCAGCAGTTCCAATCCACCAGCTGCTCTGCAACAGGAAGACGAGTCAATGTACTTCCATAAAGATTTACAGCCTTGGAAATCCAGTGGGGGTTGCTGTGAGTCAGAAATGATTCGATGGCAGTGGGTTTGGTTTGGGTTTCTTTTGCTCTAGGGGAAGGCTTCCTCTCTCTGTTCTTGGGAGGGATCCTCACCCCAGGGTTCCTTAACTCCCTGGCCATCTCCCAGCAGCGTCTCCTCTCCCTACCCATTTGTGCTTGCTGGTTTCCCTGTTCCGGCTGCTTCTCATAACTCAGACGTGATTCGGTTTATTTTGCACCTTGCTGGCTGGCACAAGCCGTTTGGGGCTGGCTGCGAAGCACATGTCGGTGGCTTGGACCTGCCCAGTGGCCCTTTGGAAGAAAGCCCTGGTGACCTGCTCTCATAAAGATTACACTCAAGGAGACTCTTTAAAACCAACACTGATGTGATCTCAAGAACACAGCAAAGATAGTTCTCTGCCCAAATGGAATTCCATCCGCAGGTGCTGGGCTCAGGATTCTATCTGAAGGTGCTGGGGTCAGGGTTCCATCCACAGGTGCTGGGGTCAAGATTTCGTCTGCAGTTGTTGGGGGTCAGGATTCCAACACATTTTCTGGGGGAGAGGGCAGACGGAGGGGACACAACCCCAAACAGGAGAAAACTTTGAGCTTTATCTGTCAGTTATGGGGCAACCAGTATTTGAGGGACCTGTTTGAGCTGCTCCTCTCTAGGAAACTGTCCTGATAGCTGAGACTGAAGTTGGTTTGTTGTCACTTGCCGCTGAGTCAACTTCGTCCACGGAGACCCCGTGTGTGTCAGAGCAGAACTGTGCCCACAGGGTTCTCAGCGGCTGAGTTTTCAGAAGCAGATCACCAGGCCTTTCTTCCAGTGCACCTGGGTGTGAACTTGGACTTCCAACCTTTCGGTTAGCAGCCAGTGTGTTAATTGTTGGCACTACCCGAGGGCCACTACAAGAGCCCCTATTACTCTTGGCTTCAGTTTCTGATATCCAACCCACTTTTCCCATTGCTCCCAGATGTCTCCCTAAAATGTGAGCTTGATAACATCACTCTCCACCTCGAAAGCCCGCAGAGGCTCCCCGGTGCCTACAGAGTGTAAGCACGCATCCACCTGGCTTTGGAGGTCCTCCATTACGGAGTCCTCAGTTTCCTGCCTCATCTCCCACCTCTTCCTCCTCGCCCTTGACTCCTGCTGCACCATCTCTGCGCCCTTCCTCATCTGCTCTCTAGCCCAACCCTAATCTCTGCCCCCTTGTAAATTGCCTCCTCCCTGATGCTTCCAGTCAGAACCAGTTCCCCCTTCCTGCTCGTCTCCATAGCAAACAGCAGGGGAGGCTCCTCAGCCTGCAGGCCGCTCTGCCTTGGATTAATGTGAGGTGTTTACACAGACAGTACGTTCCTCAAGGGCACTGACCATGAACTCACCTTTGTGTGGGCAGAGACTATTCTATTTATAGGCAATAGGATCTCCTCTCTGGGTACGGCATTCTCTCCTAGCTACTGCCTCTCTGTCCTTTGTATAACTAAAACAAAACCAAACTCACTGCCATCAAGGCAGATTCTGACTCAAAGCGACCCCTTTTGGGTTTCTGTAAATCTTGACAGAAGTAGATTGCCCAGTCTTCCTTCCACGGAGTGGCTGGTGGGTTTGACCCACCAACCTTCTGGTTAGCAGTCAAATGCCTTAGGCACTGCGCCGCCCGAGCTGTGGGGGAAGATACTTTCCTGTCTCTCTCAGCTTCGGGTTGTGGTTGTGCGTCATGGAGTCGACTCTGTGGGGCAGAGAGGACCTGCTGTATAGGGTTTCCCAGGCTGAAATCTTCACAACAGCAGACTGCTAGGTGTTTTCTCCCATGGAGTGACTGGTGGATTTGAACCACCGACCTTTTAGTTAGCAGCTGAATGTTTAACCATTGTGCCACCAGGCCTCCTTGGCTTCTGGCAGTCCCGGGCATTCCTCGACATGTAGGTGCATCTTCTTAGGGCTGTCTTTCTCTGCCATGCCTCAGTGTCACTCCTCTTTTATAAGAACACCACTCAGATGGAATTAGAATCCCTGGTGGTGCCTGTGGTTAATGTGCTTGGCTCCTAACTGAAAGGCTGGAGGTTAAGCCAACCCAGAGGTGATTCAGAAAAAAGATCTGGCAGTGTACTTCCAGAAAAGCAGCCATTGATTGACATTTACATCAGGTAGACAGACTCCTTGGAGAGATCAATCATGGGAGAACAGAAGGGCTGTGTATGCACAAGGAGACAGCTCAGAGGGCAGGAGTGCATGGGAGGGAAGGACACAGGGAAGAGGTAACTGTGGGAGGAAGTGGGAGGGGAGCTGTTGCATTGTGGGAAATTGCAGTCAATGTCATGAGACAAAGTGTGTATGAACTGCTGTATGGAAAGTGAACTTGCCCTATAAACTTTCACCCAAATCACAATAAAAATTGAAAAAAAAAAAATCAGTCATTGAAAACCCTTATAGAACACAATTCTACTCTGACACAAATGGGGTTGCCATGAGTGGGAGCCAATTCCACGGCAACTGGTTTTTCAGGATGGAGGTCATAGTGTGGTATGAACTCACGTTAACTGATAACATCTTCCAAGACCCTGTTTCCAAACAAGATCACGTTCAGAGGCCCCAGGGGCGGGACTTCAATGTCTCTTTTTGGAGACAGAGCATGTAGAAAATAATGTTCATTTTTTCAAGGAAACGAGTCTGCAGGTTCCTGCTTCACGGGGACATCCCTGTGGTCCAAGGAATCTCTGTCACTGTAGCCTCGTGTTCTCTTCCCTTCTAGTTGGTCATGAATGGCACCCTGGCCGAGCTCAGGCCCATCAGAGTGAGCCAGGAGGATGGCACCAGACAGCCCCAGCAGAGGTCACTCCGGGCCTCGAGGCTGGCACAGGGCTTGGATTTCATTCTACCTGGAGCAGAAAAGTAGTGGAGGATGTTAAGCAGGGCAGTGATAACTCTGAGCTATGTTCTACAGGGCTCACCTGGGCTGTTAAGAGGTCACTGGGTGACACAGGCAATGTGCCATCAGCTGCTAACATAGAGGCTGGCAGCTGGAACTCACCCAATAGTGGTGTGGAAGAAAGGCCTGGCCATCTACTTCAGTAAAGATCATAAGATCATAGCCAGGAAAGCCCCAAGGAGTACACGGTAACACGTGGGGGCACCATGAGTCAGAACCAACTCTCTGACAGCGAGTTTGCTTTTATTCTCTCTCAAAGGGGGAGTTAGGGGAAGTGATGGAGGTGTAAGGCATTTGGCTGCTAAGCAGAGGGCTGGAGGTTCAAACCCACCAGCTGCTCTGCAGGAGGAAGATGAAACAATCTACTTCTATAAAGATTTACAGCATCAGAAACTCAATGCAGGTCACTATGAGTCAGAATCGACTCAATAGCAGTTAAGTTTGTTTGTTTGTTTTTTAATGGACTGAACTGTGTCCCCAAAAATCTGTGTTATAAATTCTACCCCTATACCTGTGGTTAGGAGCTCTGGTAGCGTAGTGCCTAAGGCACTTGACTGTTAACCAGAAGGCTGGCGGTTCAAACCCACCAGCCACTCCTCGGAAGGAAGATGGGGCAATCTACCTGCGTAGTGATACTGCCTCGGAAACCCAAGGAGGGGTCGCTATGAGTCAGTCTGACTAGATGGCACATAATAACAACAACATACCTGTGATTATAATCCCATCTAGGAATGGACTGGTTTTGTTATGTCAGTGAGACATTATTAGTGTGGGGTGTGGCTTGAAGCAATCTCTTTTGAGGTGTAAAAGGGCAGGGTAGACCAGGAAGCCAAAAAGCAGACCTGGGGCAGATGGATACCACGCCACACGTCACCAAGGAGCCAAGCAACAGAGGCTGAGGAGAGAAGGACGTCCCGCCAGAGTCTACGGAGAAAGCCTTCCCCAGAGCTGGTGGGCTGATCTCAGACTCCTAGCCTCTGAAATGTTGGAGATTACACCTCTGTTACAGCCACCCACTTGTGGTATTTCTGTTACAGCAACCCTGGAGAACTAATACACGCGGCCAAGGGAGATGGTAGAGAGACCGGGTGGAAGGCGATACTGCAGGAGCCCCGTGAGAGTGATGGGGCTTGGCTCAAGCTTCCTAAGTCAGGTGGCAGCCTCCTTTTCACTATCATCATCTGCTTCTTACCCAGGCCCCCAGCGTTCCAGCCACCCTGTCCCCAAGCCCATCTCTGAGCCCCTCCTGCTCTCATCCCCTTGCTGGTTCTGCCCCCATTTCTGCAGTCCTCTCTCCCAAATCCCGTGAACCCTTTTGCGTGCTTCAGACCAGAGTCCACCTGCCCTGCCTGCTCTGTGTGCTTCGCTGGCTGCTCCCTGCCCCCAAGACCTGCCCCATACAGGGTGGGGTGCCTCATGCAATGATACAATGAGACACAGGCCCCAGATGGCTTCCTCCCCGCCAGTTAAGCAGCCTTGGGGTTTATCTTGGCCATTCTGCCCTCGCAGGCCATCAAGTGGGCACTGAGGCAACAATGCGGGGCTGAGTCTTATCTGGCAACCACCCTGAGACAGGCAGGGCAGGCCTCCTCCTGACGGGGCCGATAGGAAACCCAGGGTGACACTATGAACCTGCAGGCCGGGTTGCCGGGCCAGAATTGGAGCCTTCGGAGGACTGGATCCCTCGAAAGAGTAGAGTAGGTGGGGTTGAGAGGGAGAGCAAACACACTTTGCCACAGGGCAGGCACCTACCAAAATCTGGAAGCTGCGAACACACCCTACTGTTGTTTGCTTAAGAGCTTGGCGCTCTTATCTCTCCTTCTGCCAGGGTAGCGGTTGGGACAACCACCTCTCTGGGCCAAGGCGAGGCTGCCGTTTCTCCTGCTCCAACCGAGCTCCTGGCTCTGTTCCCGCCTTGCTCCTGGAGAAGTTGCAACACACAGAAATAATTGAACTGGTTAAAAGAAGGTCGAGGCACCCAGTTATTCACTATTGTGATTCTGGGCAAGAAAAAGGGGGATGGGAGGAGGAGGAGAGGAAGACAGGGTGTAGCTGGGGAGGGGAGAAGAATGGGAAATGGTCCCTACTGTTATTTTGTCATTTTTAAACATTTTTATTGTGATTTGGGTGAAAGTTGACGGAGCAAATTCATTTTCCGCACAGCAGTTCACACACACTTTGTCTCAGGACATTGACTGCAATTCCCCACAATGCAACAGCTCTCTTCCCACTTCCTCCCCAGTTACCTCTTCCCTGTGTCCTTCCCTCTCAGGCACTCCTGTCCCCCCCACCCCAGCTGTCTCCCTAAGCAAACACCACCCTTCTGTTCTCCCATGATTGATCACTCCAAGGAGTGTGTCTACTTAATGTAAATGTTCACCCCATATGTCTGTCTGCTGTTTGGCTGTAATCCACAGGAGTGAGTTCAATTCCAGACCTGAAGGATACCTAGGGGCCACGGTCTCAGGGGTCTCACCAGGCTCTATCAGATCTGTGAACCTGGTCTTTTTTTTTATGATTTTGAGTTTTGTTCCACATTGATCCCCCACTCTACCCAAGATCTCCTGCACCAGTCCCCCTCTGAGTGGAGGTAGCCGGACATCATCTAATTCTTCTTGCCTCATGGTTATATAGGCTGAGCATCGTATGGTCTACCAGTCCCTTGAACTAATTGTTTCCATGCATCTTTGGTTTTCTTCACTCCTTCTTTGCCCTGGATGAAGACAGACCCATTGTTGCATCTAGATGGCTGCTTGCAAAATTTTAAATCCCAGTCACTACTCACCAAAGCAGGATGTAGAACAATGTTTTTGTGTAGTATGTTATGCCAGTTGAGTTTGATGTCCCCTGTAACCATGATCCTGAGCCCACAGGTCCAACTACTTGCTGCCTCCAGGTAGCTGGTTATGGCCAAGAAGCGAGTACAACCTGGTCCCTTGTCAGGTCTACTATATACCTGGACATTCTTACAGCACATACAAATATACTTGTAGAAATATTGTCTGCTAACCCTATACATGGTCATGGGCACACTACCCGCTGCCTAGACATACCTAATTGTTCAGCCTGTCCACCCATCTATCCACCTGTGGATCAATGCTTGCCATCACTGACAACATGGTCCTGTACATGCACAAGGGCTCGTCTTTGTTGTCTTGTATATTGTTATTTTTATTATAAGCATAATTATAGTATATAGGAGCCCAGGTGGCACAATGGTTAAGCACTTGGCTGTTAACTGGAAGGTCTGGGGTTTGAACCCACCCACAGGTCTCTGGGACAAGACCTGGTGATTTGTTCCTATAAAGATTCCAGCCTTAGAAACCCTATGGGGCAGTTCTACTCTGTCATATGGGGCTGTCATGAGTTGAAATGGACCTACTGGCACCTAACGTTGTTGTTGTTGTTGTTGTTGTTAGGAGCTGTTGATTCAGTTCCCACTCATAGAGGCTCTATGTAGAAGGAAAGACAGCCGGGGCCTGCACCATTCTCCCAACCAGTGCCATGTTTGGGCCCACTGTTGTTGTGTCAGTCCACCTGATTGAGGGTCTCCCTCTTTTCTGCCGACCCTCTACTTCACCAAGCATGATGTCCTTCACCAGGGACTGGTCTCTCCTGATAATGTGGCCAATGTACGTGAGGTGAAGTTTCAACATCCTCGTTTCTAGAGCATTCCGGCTATGCTTTCTTCCAGGACAGATTTGTTTGTTCTTCTGGCAGTCCATGGTATCATCCACGTTCTTCATCAATACCCTAATTCAAAGGCATCAATTCTTTGGTCTTCTGCATCCATTGTCTAGCTTTCACGTGCATATGAGAAATGAGGTGACTGAAAAATGGCTTGGATCAGGGGCACCTTAGTCCTCAAGATGACATCTTTGCCTTTTAACGTTTTTAAGAGGTCTTTTGCAGTAGATTTGCTCAGTGCTATATGTTGTTCAATTTCTTGACTGCTGCTTCAGGTGTATGTTGTTGTTGTTATGTGCCGTTGAGTCAGCCCTGACTCATAGCGACCCCTCCTTGGGTTTCCGAGGCAGTATCACTACGGAAGTAGGATTGCCCAACCTTCCTTCCGGGGAGTGGCTGGTGGGTTTGAACCGCCAGCCTTCTAGTTAGCAGTCAAGTGCCTTAGCCACTATGCTACCAGAGCCATAAGCCTTCAGGTGTATAGTCTCCGTTCATATTGTTGGAAAAAACATATTTGCGATGAATAAGTCGTCGGTCTCCAGAGTCATTTCTATCACCAAGGCCACATTTTTCAACTACTGATCTTTCTTCTTTGTTTCCAACTTTCTCATTCCAATCACCAGTAATTATCAATGCGTCTTGATTGCATGCTTGATCAATTTCAGGCTGCAGAAATTGGTAAAAATCTTAAATTTTTTCATCTTTGGCATTAATGGTTGGTGCACAAATTTGAATAATTGTATTAGCTGATCTTGCTTGTAGGCATATGGATATTACCCTGTCATTGACAGAGTTGTCCTTCAGGATAGATCTGGAAATGTTCTCTTTGACAATGAATGCAATGCTATTTCCTCTAAAAGTCATCATTCCAGCATAGTGGATCTTATGATTGTCTCACTCAAAACGGCCAATACCAGTTCCTTTTCAGAGTTAGCAGTGAGTTTGTTTTTTAGAATTCCTAGGATACCTATCTTCAACCATTCTGTTTCATTTTTCGCAACTCCTAGTTTTCCTAGATTCATATTTCATACATACTAATTATCAATGGATGTTTACAGCTATTTCTTCTCATTTTGAGTGACACCACATCAGCATATCTCACTGCCATCGAGTCAGCTCCAACTCACAGTGACCCCTCCTTGGGTTTCCAAGATGGTATCTCTACAGAAGTAGATTGCCCAATCTTCCTTCTGAGGAGTGGCTGGTGGGTTTGAACCGCTGGCCTTCTGGTTAGCAGTCAGTGCCTTAGCCACTATGCCACCCGAGCTCCCACACCAGTATACGGAGGTCCCGAAAGCTTTACTGCATCCGTGTCATTGAGGTTGACTCTACTTTGAGGAGGCAGCTCTTCCCCATTTGTATTCTGAGTGCCTTCCACCCTGAGGGGCTCATCTTCCAGCCCAGTATCAGACAACGGTCCACTGGCAAAGGCCACTTGCCATCAACTCCATTCTTACTCATGGTGACGTAAGGCTTTCACCAGCTAATTTTTTTAGGAGTAGATCAGCCTGTCCGCCTTCCAGGTCTTGGTCTGGAAGCTCTGCTGAAAACTGTCCACCATGGGTGACTGTGCTGGTGCCATAGCTTCCAGTGACACAGGAACACGCAAGCTATCACAGAGAACAAACTGACAGAAGGGTGATGGAACAACAACATACTGATAATGTTTTAATAGGGGTCCCTGAGTGGCACAGTTAAGCACTTGGCTACTAACCAAAAGGTTAGTGGTTCAAATCCACTCAGAGGAACCTTGGAGGAAAGACCTAGTGGTCTACTTTACATAGGACACAGTCATTGAAAATCTTATGGGGCACAATTCTACTCTGCGGCACAGGATGTCACTGTGAGTCGGAATGGAGTCGATGGCAAGTGGCCTTTGCTTTTTTTTTTCCTTTAAATAATGTTAGAAGAGATTCTGAAACTTGCTCTTGAACAGAGAGGGCAGCTAAAGCAAATGGAAGAAATGACAAGATAAAGGAGCTGAGCAGAAGATTTCAAAGAGCAGCATGAGAAGACAAAGTCAATTATTACGATGAAATGTGCAAAGACCTGGAGTTAGAAAACCAAAAGGAAGAATACAGTCTGCATTTCTCAAGCTGAAAGAACCAAAGAAAAAAATTCAAGCTTAGAGTCTCAATATTGAAAGATTCTATGGGCAATATATTGAATGATGCAGGAAGCATCAAAAGAAGATGGAAGGAATACACAGAGTCACTGTATTAAAAAGAATTGGTCGATATTCATTCATTTCAGGAGTTGGTGCCTGATCAAGAACCAATGCTATCTGCAGTGTAGTAAATTACTTTGTATGGCTTTTCTACCCATAAGTCATTGTAAACTCAGTGGTGGAATGAGCAACTGAGGAGCTCCTGATTGTAAATG
>NW_006921717.1:7134986-7135691 GCF_000298275.1 Orycteropus afer afer | reverse complement strand
CTGGAGGGAGGCAGCATGTCTGGCCTGGCAAGAATAGGCCTTGGGTTACTGCTGGTAATCCTGTCTTCCTCTTGTAGGGTTAGAGGAGGTCGGAACATGTGGCCTCTTTGCCGTTTTTGCAGTATCGAAAGAAGACATCAAAGCTGCACTGATGAAATTGGCAAAAAACAAGGCTCCAGGAATTGATGGAATACCCACTGAGATGTTTCAACAAACCGTTGTTGTGCTGGAGATACTTACTCGTCTACACCAAGAAATTTGGAAGACAGCTACCTGGCCAACTGACTGCAAGAGATCCATATTTGTACCCATTCCAAAGAAAGGAGAGCCACAGATTGTGGAAATTATTGAACAATATCATTAATATCACATGCAAGTAAAATTTTGCTGAAGATAATTCAAAAATAGTTGCAGCAATATACTGACAGAGAATTTCCAGAAATGCAAGCTGGATTCAGAAGAGGACATGGAATGAGGGACATCATTGCTGATGTCAGAAGGATCTTGGCTGAAAGCAAAGAATACCAGAAAGATGTTTACTTGTGTCTCATTGACTGTTCAAAGGCATTTGACTGTGTGGATCATAACAAATTATGGATAACATCGAGAAGAATGGGAATTCCAGAACACTTAATTGTGCTCATGAGGAACCTGTACATAGACCAAGAGGCTGTCGTTCAAAGAGAACAAGGGGATACTGCATGG
>NW_006921717.1:7132792-7134096 GCF_000298275.1 Orycteropus afer afer | reverse complement strand
GTTTGGTAACATTGGGACTGTGCCTTTTTACTTGTCAACATTGGGGCTTCTCAGCCTCAGCAGCCAGCAGCTGTCTCAGTGAAGAAATGCCTCTAGCTCCAGTGGGCCGGGAGCAGGAGGCAGAGCTGGACCCCAAGGTTGAGGGGCTTTCACCCAGCCCCTAGAGCCTGGCGCTTTGAACTTGGACTTAAAGCCTCCAGATTGTAAGAATAAACTCCTGTTTGTTAAGGTCATCCCATTTGTGGTATATTTCTTGTCAGAGTGGCACTAGGGAACCAGAACAACTCCTTAGAAGCAAAGATGGTGAGGCTTGGTCTCTATTTTGGTCATGTCAGGAGGAACCAGTCCCTGGAGAAGGACACATGATACTTGGTAAAGTAGAGAGTCAGCAAAAAAGAGGAAGACCCTCAGCCAGATGGATTGACACAGTGGCTACGTGATGAGCGCAAACACAGCAACGATTGCAAGTATGCTCGAGGACTGGGCAGTGCTCCGCTCTATTGTACGTGGGGTCTCTGTGAGTCGGAGCTGACTGGATGGCACCTGTTTTGGTTACCTCTAGTGACATTCTAACAGAAATACCACAAATGTATGGTTTTAACAAACAGGGATTTATTCTCTTACAGTTTAGGAGGCTAGAAGTGTGAGTTCAAAATGCCAAACCCTAGGGGCTGGGTGAAGGCCCCGCGACACGAGGCTTCAGTTCCGCCTCCTCTCCCAGCCACTGAAGCTGGAAGCTTCTCTTAACTCAGGCGGCTGCTGGCTGCAGTGGCTGACAAACCCAAGGCCAACGGGTAAAATGGCACAGTCGCAAGAGTATCAAACAACATGGCAGGCCACTAGTTCAAGTCCAGAGACAGTCCCAAGATCAGCAGAGAAAATGACAGGCCACTCACTGATGACTCGGCCAATGCAGGATCAAAGCATGCCAAAAAGCTAGAGACCTTTCTTATATACTACTTATATATCTACTTCCGTAGTGATACTGCCTCGGAAACCCAAGGAGGGCTTGCTATGAGTCGCAGCCGACTGGAAGGCACATAACAACAAGCCTGAAGTAGGGCAAATTTACTTCTAAGAGTCCAACCTGCACATTCACTCATCATGAGGGTAGTTAGCACCCTGAATTTGCTTATTAAGACACCTTCCTCACCTGAGAATCTGGAAAGATCTTTTTTAAATTGTTTGCAATGATCTTTTTTTTTTTTTTTTTTTTAACCTGATCATCTGGTAAACCTCACATTTTTACTACAAGGGCGCCCCCTTCCTGTCTCCAACTGCTATTTTCCACTCTTCACCTTCAA
>NW_006921717.1:7128387-7132692 GCF_000298275.1 Orycteropus afer afer | reverse complement strand
TCTGTGTGCTAAGACGGAGCCTGAGTGCCCTGCCCTGTCCTCCACTGATTTTTTTGTCTCTTTTTTTATTTTTATTTATTTTTCTTTTTCACTTTCTTTTTTTCTGGTGATTAGTTTTCTTTTATTTGTCTGTTTGAAAACAACTAATGGGTAGAGCCCAATAAAAGTAATAAAGTCTCATATCAGTTGGGCTCTACCTCTTACTGATATGAGACTTTCACAAAGTTGTCTAATATCTGTTTATTTCTGTTTCCTAAGTTCTAAAACGGGAATAAGAGCATAGCATCTACTTCATGAGGTTGCTCTGATGGGAAAATACTAATATATGGATAGCTATTAAAACATTTAGTACAAAATCTGTGTTAATAATTGTTAGCTATTACTATGTACATAGGATGGGCTATAATTAAGCTATGTCATTTGTGTTTCAAAATTAAGTTCTATGATCTGAAATAGCTCTTAATAAAGTGTTAGAAAGCAAAAAAAAAAAAAAAAAATCCAGACATGGAATGGAAAGCAGAGAGCTCTCACCACTGTCTCTCTCCTGAAGGTTGTCCTCTTGGCCACACATGCCTTCGCTGTTCTGCAGAAATGCCAACCCCATCCTTGGCCTCAGTCCCTCAAACAGGCACAGGTGGGAGCAGCAGGTGGTGGTGCCCTGTTGCCTCAGCGGGGAAGGGGTCCTGCACACCTCCTGGAGGATTTACAGTCTCTTGCCTGCAACAAGGCAGAAAAGAACCTAATATGCAAGGATCCCCAGAGATGTCTGGGCAGGAAAGATCCAGTGGGGAAAAAACACAGTGGAAAAAGATGGGAAACCAGGGGCATGACGTTAGGAAAAGACAAGCATTCACCATTCCCCTTTGTGGCTGTTTTTTCCCAAGGACCAGAAAACCAAACCAGCTGCCAGCGGGTCAATTCCAGGTCGTGGAGATTCCACGTCTGTCAGAGTAGAAGTGCACTCCATAGAATCTCCAAGGCTGTGAGCTTTCAGAAGTGGACCGCTGGGCCTGTATTCTGAGGGGACTCTGGGCAGTTTTGAACTGCCAACCTTTTGATTAGTAGTTGAGCACATAACTGTTTGTACCACCAGGGACTCCTTCCCTGAGTATACACACAGGGATACACTCTTCATTTGGAGCCTAGAAGGCCCAAGTGAGGAGTTGAGAAGAAAAAAAAATATTCACTTGGTTCCCCGAATGCAAGTCTTTTTTGTCCAGAACCAGTTTTTACTGACTAACCAACTCTGAAGTCCTGGTTCTTTCCTGAGGTCATCTATTTCTCCTGCTTTCTTGCCGGCTTCCCACCCGCCCCCCTCCCCAACTTGATTTTCTTTTCTCCTGCCCTTCTCTCTTTGCCTGGGAAGGAGCTCGATGACCACCACCAGTCTCAGATGTGCACCAAGGGATGGAACAAACGGAGCAACAAGAACAAAGTGCACCAACCTCCCGCCATCTTGGTGGCCTTACTCCCAGTGCTCAGTAGTTTGACAACATTACAAGCGCCAATCAGGGAACAAGGCTTAGAAACCCTTCTCACAGTGGCCAGGCTTTGAGGACACCATGGTAACAGAAGCTAAAGGTTGGATTTGAGAGACTGAAGATTAGGGGTGACCAAGCTCAAAATTACACCAAAATCTGCATCGACCCAGGGCTTTCAAAGCAGCGAAGTCCACTGGATTCACCATAGGGCCTGAGTCATGTGTGACCCCAACCTGAGCAACCGATGTATTGAGGTTCCCCAGTGTTCAATCGATTTACTGAGTGCCTGGTTGGACCCTCGCACTGTGCAAACTGCTGTGGGTGGTACCAAGAAGTGGAACAATGACCCTCTTCCTCTGGTTATCTAGTGGTAAAAGTAGGACAAGCCTGGAAAGTAATCACATATTGGTTCAAATGGTTAATTTAGCATCAAAGTGAACATACAGCTAATAGGTGCCAGAGGAGTTTAAAAGTAGGTAGATTCGGGGGAGATAAAATTAGAAAAAGAGAGACAGAGAGAAAGTGACTTTTATTTCCCAGCCTAGAGATCACAGGACTGTAGCCCTCAGCTTGGAATGGAGAATCACGGACGAATAGAAGACCCAGGTTCCTAGGCAGGACTTAGAGTGATGTATTAGTTTCCTGTGGCTGCCATAACAAGTTACCATACAATTGGTGCTTTGAAACAACAGAGATTTATTCTCTCACACCTTTGGAGGCCAGAAATCAAGATGTGGGCAGAGTCTCGTTTCCTCCGAAGGCCCTGAAGGAGAATCCTTCTTTGCCTCCTGCAGTTTCCGGTGGCTCCAGGTGTCCGTGGCGTGTGCACACGTGACTCCAATCTCGGCTTCCGTCTTCACAGGACTTTCTCCTCTGTGCCTCTGTGTCTCAGCCTCGTCTGGGTCTTACATGGGCACTCGCATGATTGAGGGCCCATGTGGGTCATCCAGAGTGATCTTATCTCAAGCTCCTTAATGTGGTTGCACCTGCAAAGGCTCCTTTTCCAAACAAGGTCACAGCCACAGGCTCCAGGACATGGACATAACTTTTGGGGCCACCATAGTCAGAAACAACTAGAAGGCAATGGACTTCGGTTTGTGATAACATTGGGCCCATGGGATAATCTGGGGTACCAAAACCAACCAACCAACCTATTGCTGGGGAGGGGATTCCAACTCATAGAGACCCCGTGTGATACAGAGTAGAATTGCTCCAGGCAGTTTTCTTGGCTGTAATCTTTACAGAAAGGAGCCCTGGTGGTGCAATGATTAAGCACTCAGTTGCTAGCAGAAAGGTTGGCCGTTTGAACCCACCGGTTGCTCCTCAGGAGAAAAGATTGTCACTGTTGTCATTATCTGCCTTTGACTCAATTCCAACTCGTGGCAACCCTATAGGACATAGAAGAACTGCCTCATAGGGTTTCCCAGGCTGTACTCTTCATAAGAATGTGTAAAAGGGAGGTTTTTATATCTGGGGAAGGTTTTTGGGGAAAATTAGAGGTAGGTATGGAGAAAACAAAGCAACCAAATGGAAAATAAGGCAGTTATTCTAGGAATAAACAGAAGGACACATTCCTTAAGAAGGATTGACACAAGAGCTGCAATATTGGCCTCAAACAGGCCAGAGATTGCGAGGACGGCGTGTGTTGTACATAACGTGGCCGCGAGTCGGGGCCACATTGATGGCTGCTGTTGTTGTTGTTATGAGCCATCAAATCGGCCCCGACTCATAGCGACCCCTCTTGGGTTTCCGAGGCAGTATCACTACGAGAGTAGATTGTCCCACCTTCCTTCCGAGGAGTGGCTGGTGGGTTTGAACCGCCAGCCTTCTGGTTAGCAGTCAAATCCCTCAGGCACTACACGGATATCTTTAAACTCACTGCCATCGAGTTGATTCTGACTCATGGTGACCCCGTGTGTTACAGAGTAGAACTGTGCTCCGTAACGTGTTCTTGGCTATAATCTTTACAGAAACAAACAGCCAGGCCTTTCTTCTGCACTGCTGCAGGATGGCTACGAACCACCAGCTTTTAGGTTAGTGTCAGTGTACGCCACGTGTGCCACCCCAAGACCTGTGAGCATTTTTAGGGGCTGCTACTCTGTCTGTGACAGATGGCAATGCTGTGTGGTAAGTGGGTTACAGGACAGATGAGGAGTGAGCTGCAGGGATCCAGATGAGGAGAGGGAACCCAGGCATGCCCAAAGCAGCAGAGGGGAAGAGCGGGAGAAAGGAGAGGAAAAGGCCCAGGGACCAGGACAGATGAGAAGTGAGCCGCAGGGATCCAAGTGAGGAGAGGGAACCCAGGACATGCTCCAAAGCAGCAGGGCAGGAGAATGTGAGAGAGGAGAGTAATAGGCCTGGGGACTGGGACAGAGGGAGGAGTCAGCCGCAGGGACCCAGGTAAGGGTGGTAGGATGGGTTTCCAACAGGGAGACAAACTTGTCTGTTGGTTTGTCCTACCATGGTGACATGTTGATGTGAGTCTTGAGGCTGAGCCACTGGTGTTTCAAACCCAGCTGGATGTACATGGTGCACAGGTATCAGCCCAGCTTACAGACTGAGACAGACTAGGAAGAAGGAAGAGGCCATGCACTTCTCAAAGAATTGGCCATGGAAAACCTTATGAACAGGAAAGAAACACTGTTTGTTTGATACATTACCGCGCAACTTTATGAATAGTCTGGATAAGTTAGAAGGCTCTCAAAATAGGACTGGGAAAGAGCTGCATCATCTGAGTAAACCCAGCCTTACTCCTATGGGTAAGGTAAAGCTTTCGAGACCTCCATTTGCTGATGTGGCACCACTCAAATTGAAGAGAAACAGC